>NW_027094095.1:17617378-17732378 GCF_029207755.1 Chamaea fasciata | reverse complement strand
TAAGTGCTAATGAATCCACCACCACCACTTATAGCATACATACAAGTTACACTCAGCAAGTAAAACATATACATGACAGGTTACACAATAAAAGATGGTGAGGTTCCCACGTGCTCAAAAACCTCTGAAGGTCTATGCACATAAACATAGGGTGGGTTTTCCGGTGTGCAAGACACGGCAAGAGGTCCCCAGGGCAGCATGTTGAGTCCCTAAAATATCAATTCATAATGAGAACCTCAGGATACATTAATTGTGACTTCTGATTTGCTCTGAGCTGGCCCTAGTGGCATTCATTATGTTGACATCCTGAGATACAAGTCTGGGCGCTAGATTAGACCTAGTTTATCCTTTGACCCATGTCAGATTGGTGCTGAGCATAAACTTGGTTCTTATCCTTATTCCCAAGGGAAATGAGTGTTCACACAGGAACTGGCCTTTGAGAAGCTGAGTAAACAGAGCTGGTGGGATAGAACTCCCTTTGTTGGGAAAGCGAGGAAAGAAAATTCCTTTTCAGACTCAATTAGCAAGTATTTTGAGGCTTTCTGCCCATCACTTTTTAAGTAACATACTGTTAAAATTCACTAATCATATCAATGTTCTAGTGATATTTTAAAGGCATATTTTCTATTTGACATGCTATCCATCTATCCGTGTTCTTCTCTAACTAGGGTCACACATCAAGCTTTTTAGCACATGATGCTGCACATGGTGCTAATAATACCAAGGTTCAATCCCCATATAGGCCATTCACTTGAGAGTTTGACTTGATGATCCCTGTGGGTCCCTTCCAACTCAGAATATTCTGTGATCTGGAAATATGACCATAATTATCCACTGAATACAAAAGATAGGTATTGAGTGGAAGATAGATCCATTCAAACCAATTCAGATTTGCACTATGCTAGTCATTTTCTTCTGTTGGTTATCTTATGGCTAGAGTCTTAATATTGCTTGAATGCACATTTCTAATGCATTAATTGCACAGAGGAACTCTGTAAGGGACTCTGGATGCCATCATATCTTTTGAGTAAATCATTAGTGAGTATGCTCTGGCACATATTCTGAGTAAACCATTAGTGAATATGCTCCAGCACATATTTTCATCTGTATTCTTCAGTAACTGCTCTTGGTAGGGGAAAAAAATCCCTAGCATATCTTAAAAAAAAAAAAAAAAAAAAAAAAATCACTTTGCATTTCAAGCTTGGAAATCTCTCTAACTTCCATCTGACTTATGGATTGTGAAAAGCTACCATAGAGGAAAACAAATTGTTGGGTACATATCACATTGAAGGGTTATACGATATATCACTCAGCACGGAGTCTAGTTTGACTTACTTGCACACAAACAAAAGAAACTGTAACAAAAATAGTGTTTTTCCATTCCTTGTACTCCCACAATATTCTGCCATCCCTCGGAAAAGTAAAGCATGTCACGAAGTCACTTTAGGTCTGCATTCAATAACTGATAGCAGGATAAAGCCTTGCTGTCTAGGTGGATGGTACATGGCAGCCCAGTTAGAACTAAAGTCTCATTTCTCAGTTCATACCTAATTCAGAGAGGACTGTGCATCTTCCTGTCTTGCAGAAGAGACCAGGAAGCTGAGGAGGAGAATGACTCTGTATGCACTAACCCCCTGCTCTGGTTTGGAGACACCAAGGACTTTGATTCAGTTGGGAGGGCAACAAGAACTGCACAATTAGACAAATTACTCACTGTTCGACATTTGGGATCTTTTGAAATGTTAGAGAATATTTAAAATTATGCAAATTAATATTTTCTTGCAGTATTTTTTGGCTGTTTTCCTGGCCTGTATTGTTTTTCTGTGTTGGATACCTACATCTCCAGCAGATATTCAGTCCTTAAAAGGGGTTGGCTTTTATTTTATTCTATTTATTTTTCTGCCATCTTATATTCTACAGAGATGTAATGGATCAGCCCAGATATGTTTCATGTTGTGAGGAGAGGGAAGGAAATAGCCTGAAAATCGTTTACAGTTCAACATTGAGCTGATATTTGTGAAGATGAAAACATACTCCACAGCATTTTTACCTTGTGATTTGGATTCCATGGGGTAACAATCAGCTTCAAAAAATCTCGTCATGATGCTGTTTTCAAAGTCAAATAAGGAGCGTCAATGAGAACACACCACCCCCAAGTGGCTCCCCTCCAGCTTCATAACCCCAATTTATTTTTGACATTGCACCATAAGACTGAAATGATTAATCTATAATAGATTATCTCACAAATCTGCAACAGAAGAACAGAGGATATGATTTGCTCAGGATTTGGCACACTGGCAATGGCATGTCACAGCAAAGGGTTTAATGAATAAAACACAACAGAAAAACAAACTGGGGAGAGGCTGGGCTATTGCAGAGGGACTTTAACATGGTGCAAGGGAACCCACCAACACAACAGCTGCACTGACCACTCACCCCTTGACTTACCACTAATATTTGAGCAAATAATTTCCATTGGCTTTCCAGAAAGACTTCTCTAAGTGTAGATGTTCCTCACAGCCTGCTTTGAGCTTGCCTTTCTTAAGTGCTAAGTACCTATAAAATAGAATGAGAGGTGTTTACCCTACCTTTGCAGTTCTCCTATGGGGTCACATCATGATTTGTGTTACGGAACTGCAAAGTGTAGTTATTTGTGAAAAGTGTTGAATTCCTGGGGGAAACACAAACAGTGTAATGGCTATACCATGTACTTGTGCTACTGAGTGCTCACCTTCATTTCTGAGAGTAAAGGATGTTTGTGTGAAACCTCCTGCATAATTTACTGTACTGTGAAACGTTTACCATGGATAAATTTCAGCCTATGCAATTCTGTTAAAAAGGGCAAGCATATTTTTTTCTGGGACATGGCTACCTTTCGCACCAAACTTAGAAGCCAAAAGCAACCATAAAAAATCAGAGTAACATCCAAGTTCACAGGCACCATTTTCTGGTGACACTAAAAATGTATTTGCCAGTTAAAAAAAGTTATTGCCCATTACTGTCATTTTAAAAATTGATTAGGAACACTGGAAACTTCTGAAAAAATTCTCTCTCACCTGGTCTGACCTTGGCCAAATGCTGAAGAGCAACTATCAACCTGAGAGTGGGACACTGAAAAATGGAGGGCAGAACAAAGCATCATTGTACTGTTATTGCCATTCAATGCCAACTTCCTTCTGTAAAATCTCCAGTTATCTTTTTACAGTATTTCCATATTTACTAAATACTTGGCATAAATATATTGATCTAACCTTGATTTCTGCTATTTTCAGGGAGATTTACCTGCCGGTCTAGGCTGTCTTTTCTGGCATCAGAAGTTGAGCGGAGTTCCCCGTGTAGTAACAGGTTTTATTAGTCTGAAATGCCCCTTCCCTTGACCTGTTTGGACTTCTCTTTTGCTAGTGCTTCAGTCAATCCTTGGCTTTCTGTGTGGGGCCAGTGAAGGTCTCAGACTCTAGACCCTTTGGCCAGAACCAAGACTATTAATTTATTTGCGTGCACTATCAAGCAGCAATCGTCTTTAAAATGCTGGCCGAAGGTGAAAGGGCAAGTCAGTGCTATCTCTCATGGAACTGCACAAGGATGGTGGCAGCAAGGTAGGTCTGAAAAGGCTGTGGGGGCAGAGAACGGCCCCATGAGCCAGCACTGTTGATAGACAGCTGTGACAGACAACATCAAGACACCTCTATGCTGTAATCTCCAGCCCATCAAAAGGAGATGTCAATAGTTTCACATAGCTGGGGTTTTGTCCCAGAGGTGAGGTCTTTCTTTGGTTCTGTTGGTGTGTCTGGGTGGTGGCAACTTTTCCCCTTCAATCTAACGGCTCAACAGATGAAGCTTGTCAGGGTAGTGCTGACACTATCCAGCTTCTGCGGCGATGCACAACATAGCAGTGCACAACACAGGAAAGTAAAACAATGTAGGAAAATAGAGATGCGGCTGCCACAAATCCTGGGAAGCTTGAATTTCAATCCCTCCTCCTCCCATGGCATGTTGAGGCCATGCTCCTCCCTAGAGGCATCAGAAATTGGGTCTTTCCCTCATGCTCCCCCAAGGTCCAGGAAGGGGTTTCATTTCTCTCTGCTGGGAAGTGAGTTAAATATTGCAGGATTATTGACTAGGGAATTATTATTGGGAATATGCAGGATTTTTGACTAGGTTGACAGCAAAGGCAGCATTAACAGCTAAAATTTAGAGAGTGAAACAGTACTTCAAGCTTTTGGGGGATGGATCCAAATGGTTCAGCCTGATCCAAATTTCTTTCCAGTCCATTTTACAAGCACAAATATTGCCTCCACCTCCAGGCACTCCTGGCCACAAGCTGAGATGTCACCTACAGACCGGGAATGGTGGGATGTCCAATGGCAGAGATTGCCACAGAGCTTGAATTCTACACATAATATGAAATATATACAAAATATATAGAATTTCACATCTCCAGTGGGGAGTATCAAGGGCCTCAGCAGACACCGAGGGCTGAAAGCATCTGCACTGAAACAGGAGTCAGGGCAGGTCTAGGTCAAGGGTCTAGCTCAGAAAGTAGAGAGCAGCAGGGTTTCATTCTGGGCTGTTCAAAGATCTGAAATAACTCCCTGAAATAGCATGCCTTACTTCCCATCCATGGCATTCCAACCATGGAAAACCTGTTGTACTTATGAGATGCTAAAACTCCTCTCATGCTTTGGGGTTATATAAATGCCATGAAAACCCACAGAAATGGACATGGAAAACCATCATGCAGATCCTGGTCCCAGTCAGCCTGAGAGCCTGTGTCCTACTCTACCACTGTTGCTTCAAGCTCCGCAGTGCAGGTGAGTGACAATGTGTCACCCGGTGTAGCTGATGGCCCTGTGCCTTAGCCCACAGAGTTCAGGGGTCTTGGCAGTACGGTGTAAAATGTAAACAAGCGGTCTTTTGTTGTTGTTGTTGTTGTTGTTGTTGTTGTGAAAGCCAGTAATCACAGAACTAAAGCAATTGGATGAACCATAATTTACTACCATGAACCCCTCTTGTCTGTGTTTTTCTAAAGGTAACAACCGTAGATGCTGAGATGGCTGCACTTTGGACAAAACAAATGCTGGAACAGGATGTAGCTGTAGCAAACCTGTCAAAGCTCATAAACAAACAGTCATCCACTTAATCACTAATTATTAATCCAGTTCTGATCTTCAGTTACTCAAAATGAACTGTTTAAAAAAAGTGATACTTGTTAGTCGAAAGCAATTTAAAAACATGTGTCCAAAAGTAATGCACTGGTTTACTGTGGAACAATCCATCTGTTATTGCAAGAAAATTAGGACAGGAAAAATAAACCTTATCCCATGAAATCAACCATATGAGAAAAGATTCCTTTTGAAACTGCCCCCGCCTGAAATCCTAACCGGAGTGCTGAAGGAGGCAGACGAGCGTTAATGAGCAGGACTGCAGCCTGCACCATATTCCTGGCCCTCTAAAGCAGCAGAATTACAAAATGGATGGGCATGAAAGAAATTACAGATTTGCTAGTTATCTGCTGCTTAGTGCCTAAAAATTTAGTTTATGGAGCCTCTCAATCTGTGTATGGAAATGAGTCAACAGCAGAAGCACTTCTGACCTCCTTGAAGATTTTTAGCATCATCTCAACTCTTCTTAAAACCTTTCCAAGCTAATAATATTGTATTCTTGGGTTTTAGTTGGGTTTTTTTTAATCAAAACTGTATATATTTCAAATTTGTCAAATGACTGGACAAAGCAGTGTTAAAAATTCAACTGCACTAATTACTAGCTGAGCAGCATAAAAACCTCTGAATAAATGTCAGTCTAGGAGATAAGCTCTTATCTTAATCTAATGACTCCACAGACTTAATTTGTCAGGCCAGCCTAGTTGATGAAAAACAGGTTTCTATTCTCCAGTGTTAGCAGCCACATCTTTCCAAATCTTTGAAGTTGGATAGTAATACCATCAGTGTCATCCTGCAAAAATCTTGTGACCAAGCCAATTCCATTGCTATTGTCCTGTTACACTAATTAAAGTTGTTTTACCCCCGTCGGTGTGCAATAGGTGAAAATGAAGGCAATTTATTTTTAGATTTGTTATATTCTGGGATAATCATTCTTGCTTCCCACTGCCCACAATGATGTGTTAATATTTGCAGCTCTCTCTGAGTATCAGAAATCCAGGCTTTTTAGCAGGGATCCACAGACAGCACAGTGCTATCCCAGGACAATTCCTGCAGTGCAGACAAAGCACACAAATATTTGTGTGTGGTTTATTTGTGTAGAGAAGAGTAATTTTGAGTTCAGGCAATGGAATTGATCTTGAGAGATGATTTTAGGTTTTTGAAGATCTTCCCTAAAGGAGCATTTGACATATTTAGAACTAAATGTACCAAATGTTCATAGTGTTTGGACAAAGTAGATTAACAAATAGAAAAAAAGAAATTGGCTGCAGCCAGTGTTTCCAGTCCCCCAGTCTTCAACTATCTCTTCTGATGGGAACCAGGTAGGCCCTTTGTGCACAGTGCCCCGTTTCGAAGATACCATTCAAGCATGATACTCTTTATCCAAACCCCAAAACTTAGAGGGATATGCTTGGGTTGGAGGAGTTAGGAGATGAACTTTATTCTGATGATACCCAGGAAGATGACAAAGTAACAAAAATGTGATGAAAATAATAGTGCTAAGTGAGGCAAATCCAAGAGGCCAGTCCTGCTCTGGACTCTGCTGGCAGTGACCTTATTAACTTTATCAGCATTAGATATATCAAGATATTTACCCGTTCTGTTGCATCTGGTTTTATAGCAGTGCAACTCCATTGACTTCCGCAGCATTTCACATCACACAGCCAGGAAAAGGGACTGGAGAGTTAGCCACCTTTTTCTAGTCTTTCAAAACCCCTGAAGCCCCAAGCCGATTGGTCTGAAGCCCACGTTACATCCCAGACTGGCAGGAGTGCAGGGTCAGAAGCAGCTCTGTGTGGGTGCAGCACAGGTCATCCTGGGATTTGTTTTGGAATGCTTTAGAAGCATTTCACTGTTTGGTTGGGAACACCCTCTTGGATAACACAGATTTAATCAATTAGATCACAAATGTCCATTCTCTTGGGTGAGAACACTGCCTACTTGCAAATTCAGTCTAAGTAGGACTGCAAGGGGACCACACAGGTCATGTGCTGGCATATCTACAGAAGTATTCAGGAGCTGGTCCACGTACATTTTTATTTCAAAGGCTCATGTGTGAGCATGGGCAGCCAGTTTAGCATCTGAGTCATCCTGGCTGTGATGTGAGTTGGGTGCCAACACAGTAGCAGCCAAAGCCTGTGAGCCCATGCATGCAGGCCACGCTGTCTAGATGGGCTTCTTCACCTGCAGATCCTCACCAGGGAGGACATAGAGGCTAAGAAGGGTGGGAAGCTTCACAAGCTGCAAAAACCTTTAAATCAGAAACTGGAATTACCCCAGCTAATTGGGTTCTGCATCTGATGTACACAATGGCATCTTCTAACATCCTTCTAACATCACTGCTAATGGCATCTTCCTGTTAGTTGAGCGCCATAATACATCTTTCTTCCTGTTATACCCACAGCCATGCAAAGGAGCAGAGTTTGCAGAGTAGTGCCAGGTGAAGTTCACGGTCCCTGATGTGACCCAGAATGACAGGGCTGCTGGATAAATTAGAGGCAGATTTCCACAGATATATGAGCTCCTCTGAATACAGATCAGTACCTACTTCTGATTTTTAAAGCTTCCGGGCTCCAAGTTATCACTGGGAGTTGAGACAAGGACTTTTGAAAATCCCAGAGCCTGAAATGTATTTAAGCACTTCTGCCTATTGCTTCTTTGGATCAAGACAACTGAACTCTTTGAAAGCACTGGGCTGCAGTCAGTATCTATCTGATCTTCTGAACAATAATAAACATTTGGTGCATGGCCTGCAAGCTTGAGGCCTCATCTGACCAAAGCTGAATTTATATCCATTGATTTCATCATGGAAGTGATGATTTACTCTGAATATGCCAAATTCATTTATGTTAGGGCTATGGCCTGGAATAGCACTTTTTTAGTAAGAATTAATGGCTCCTCATTTCTCCTGCTCTGAGTCACAGTTTAAATCTACAGGCCATTCCCAACACAGCTGGAACAGAAAATGAACACATTGAAATGAAATTTTCAAAGTGACATTTGGACCCCCTCTCTCTGATGAAATCCCACCTATTGATCCAGTCAAATGACTGCAGCCTCCACAGGTCCATCCTGCAAAGTCTCCTTGACCCTCTTATTACCACAATTCTTCAGGTGCACTGTGACTGTCTTTCAGTAGAGGACAGGTGCCAGCTAATCAAGTTGAAAAAATGAGAACTCCTATAGATTAAATCCTAGTCCTGGTGAAAGATATGGCAAAATTCCCAAGGAAACCAGTGACTACCTATAGCTTAAGACATTATCTGAAGTCTGAATTGCCACTGGAATACTGACTCCCTGATTTATGCAATGAGTTTAACTTGGAATTAACAAATGTATTGCCCTTTCCTCAGCAGCTGGAGCAGGGAAGGGGCTGGCTCACGTAGGAGCCACTCCCTAGGGCTGGTGTTGTGGGATCCAGCTGGCTTGGGTCAGGCTGCCCATGCTTCAGGAGACTTTGTGGTTTCATGACTCCCATTGCTCCCTCTATACTCTCCAACACTTGCTCCTGTCATCCCGCTACAAAAAAGTTTACCTGCTCTGGCCTGCAAAGGAGCCCTGCTATTTTTGGACTGCAGCCTATAAGAAAAACTTCGGGTGCTAAGGAAAAATGAACCATTCTGAAAGAACAAAACTGGGTCCTTTATGGAAAAATATTGTGACTCCCAATCCAAGGCCTGTGGATCCAGATCAATTTTCCTAACAAAGAGGAATAACTCTAATCTAAACATAAAAAGGGGTCTGTCATGGTGAGATACAAAAATGTAGGGGTAGCTGCCAGGTTTGAGATTGGTCTTGATGAAGTATTAGTGCTGACAAGCCAATAATGAGCTAAGACCCATGGTGAGGCTGCAACAAGCTGGAGCCACTTGGCCTGACTGAATGAAGTCCAAATGCTGGCACCGCTGCTGAAGGCAGGACAAGCACAGTCAGAAGGAGGAGGATTTCTTTCCTGATTTGCAATAGGAGTATCACAGTTCACACACCTTGTGTGTAAGTGCAGGGCAGTGTGTGCCATGTTAATACCTTTGATGCAGCATTCCTAAATGGAAGTGTTTGTCAATTTTGCTCTAAGTGTTTGAGCACAACAGCCTTAATTCAATGTGTCAGATAAGAGAAAATCATGTTGGCTTATATTTACGACTTATCACTTTTATCTTAGCACTACAGATACTTGGAGAGCAAACCAACTCTTCAGTTTGTGTTTTGCTTTGCTTACCCATCTAAACCTTGCCAAGCAAATCCATAACACTTATATACCATTGCCATATCTACTGCAGAGTAGGTGGGAAGACACATCTGAAATGCATTGAGGGGGTATTTTTGATAAGTCACAGGTTATGTGACTTAAGGGAAGGGTAGAGAATTGAAGATAGGCAAGAAGTGAAGACATGCTCTTGATGGGTACGTGATGCACATGCTATTGCACAGGTCAAGGAGGGCCACACCCAAGGGGGCACTACTGATGCCTTGTATTTCTTGTGGCCTTTGGGCACAGTCAGGATTCTTGAGCTGAGATCGGAAAAAGGATGAGTCTGGACCCTCAAGTGACTAACAGACCCATAAAAAGCAAAAAAAATCTAATGAAAATAGAAAAGGCCAGAATTCAAGCTGTTTGTACCAAGGTAAAAGAGCCCAGATCATCTCGGGAATTCAGGTACTTAAGCGTCTTTGTTTTGGATTCTGCCCCAAATGTCTTTGATGACCTGGGTCAGCATGTGTGGAGGGTTGTCTCAAACATAGAGGCTGGTTAGCAAATCTCCACTAACTCTAAAACAAAGAAGACTGGCTTGGTAATTCTACCACCTGATCATGACTGTTTTTTGAGATGGGGCCAAAGCAGGTAGAAAGCTGGGTTATTCTCGGTTGTTCCAAAACACACTACACTACCATTTAGAACGGCTGCTGAAATGTTTGGGTGAGGCTCTTGCTTTTATAGCAGTGCAGTGCTATACAAAGAATGAACAGATTTGTGGAGATTGGCTTCCCTCAAGTGGGATGCTCTCTCCTCTTTCACAGAGGTCACTGGTGCGGCCACACTTCGACTGATGTGTACAGTTTCGGGCACCGCAATATAAAAGGATATAAAACTATTAGAGATCATCCAGAAGAGAGCTACGAAGATGGTGAAGTGTCTGGAGGGAAAGTCATACAAAAAGCAGCTGAGGTCAGCCTGGGCAAGAGAAGACTGAGGGAAGACCTCATTGCAGTTACAGCTTCCTCGTGTGGGGAAGAGGAGGGGCAGACACTGACCTCTGCTCTGTGTGACAGTGACAGGACCCGAGGGAACGGCCTCAAGTCATTTCATGAGAGGAGAAGTCTCTTCACCCAGAGGGTGACTGTGTGTCAGGGCACTGGAACAGTTCCCCAGGGCAGGGGTCACAGCACCAGCCTGACAGACTTCAAGAAGCATTTGGACAACACTCTCAGGCACATGGTGTGACTCTCAGGAATGTCCTGTGCAGAGTCGGGAGCTGGACTTGACGATCCTTTCAACCCAGCACATTCTGCGATTCTGGCATTGGTAAGTGCACACTGATGATTTTCCACTTCTGTTTCAAAGGGAACCTCCAGCCACCCTCAAGTGCCAGTAACTATTTCCCGTTACAGGCTCAGTTTCCCTACACTCTTTGGGAGAAGAGGCAGATAATAAAGGGAGCAGTAGAGCTACACTGATTCTTGGGACTGGCAGTAAAGGTACCCAGTTAGCAGAGTGACCGAGGGGACTCAGATTTGCTTGCAGAATCCCATGTGAATTGCACTACTCTTCCAATCAAAGTGATTGTGAGAAATTCTGATTTTCAATATATTTTTTTTGCATATGGGAAAGAGGATGCCTTTGTGCAATAACTGTTTAAAAATACTTCGAAAGAACTTGAATCAGTCCATGGCTGCACTATATACAAATTAAAATAATTGATTTTTTTGGCAGCCTTTTATGAGATCTACAAATTAAAGGGATTTCTGATACATTTTGGGGGACTTAATTTCATGTCGGCTTTCAGAGCGCCCTCCCTCCCAGAGCTGAAAGTCGGCCACAAAACCAGACAGAGCCTCTTATTTACTCTGCCCTCCTGACTCAGGAGTCAGTGGATCTCCTTCAGGTGTGACCATGGTTGGGCATGGTGGGTCCTGGACCCCTGCCAGCTCTGCACCCTTCCCTTCCATTTCTCCTTTGAGAACTTTACATCAAGAAATAGAAACTGCCCCAAACCCATGCCTCTGGGGAGTTTGTTTCTTTCCTTTTCTCCATTAGTAGAAACTGATTCCCTCACCCAGTTTATGTTGCACCTGGGCTGTCCCCATTCTGTGCTCTGATGGCAATGGGTTCAGTTCTATCTGTGATGACCTAAAAATAGCACTCAATTAACATTGCATTTCAAGAATTGGAAAATTTCCCAGAAGTCCATTCTTTTTTTCTTTTTCTGTTTCATTACATTTTACAGTAATAATACACAAGCCTGTAGAAAACATGACGGGTAATGAAAAAATGTAATTAATATAAGCAGTGTAAAGCATTTTTTTTTCCCTCTGTTGTCCTTGCAGAAAATTACTGCTTTAAACTGAGCGGGATGTGAAAAAGCATAAAGCAAACAGTAATATGCTGTGGTTTGTAAATATCTTATGCAAAAAAGTTAAATCAACTGCTGTTTATTTTTCTTACTTTGTGTCACAACTTCTTACTTTTTTTGTTCATTACTTTTTTCATTTGTTCTCTTTGGGGGGTTTGCTCTCTTTCATCTTAAGAAAGTCACTGACTTTAATTTTTTTTTTTTTCTGCTACAGCTAATTCTTCTCACCATCTCCTCCTGTTTGCTGGCTCTGAAATGAAACATACTCTGCAAAAGTGTAGTGAGCCAGATCCTCACTATACTGAGGATCTGCTCTCGTTGTTTTGGGCTTAAAAAAAAAAAAAAAAAAAAAAAAAAAAGCAGCACTCTTAGCCTACAAACAACTAATTATCCCAAATCCTGCAACAGCTTTATGACTAGCTAGCATTCCTGACTGTTACTGTAGAATTCCACACTGTTTTAACAAGGCTGCCTGGTCACAGTCCGGGAACGGGCTGTGAGCAATACGCACGCATTAACTAGTATGGCACAGTATATGCCAACTCTCCTTGGAATATTTCTCTCTGGCTATCTGTAGCACTTGTAATACCCGGCAGTATCTGAAGGTCACAGCAGAGTTTCTGAGCTGAAATACAAAACAGCATTCCAAACACATCTTCTGTGACCAGACAAGAAACTGCTTATGGTTTATTTTCCCTCCCCCCTCTGCACAGCTGACATCCAGCATTAGTTATTGTTTATTTTTGTCTTGTTCCTGGTTCTAAAGGTTTCCCTTATGGCCCTGGTTTATGTGAACTTTCAGATATCACTCGGGGCTTTTCTGCCTTGTCCCCTCTGATGTAGCTGGTTCCCCTGTGAAGGTAGGCTTCCCCAGCTGAAGATCTGTTCCTCTCTCCTGTGGCATTCTGTGCAGCCATTTGGAGTCCCAGATGTAGGAAATGAAATAATCCACGCTCATACAGTCATGAAAGTGCCCATCTGGCACACAGGAACATCACGCATTGGAAGCACACAAGCGTGAGCTCACTTTTGTTATGGCATTTCATAAACAGAGATGCAGTGAGCCAGCCAGTCAGGTCCTTTGGATAATAACAATCGTCTCCATCACACGTTGTGTTTAAAAAATAGGGAAAGGAAAAAATCAAGACAAACTAGAAAAATTTGCTCTTAGGAGAAATTTCTACTTATAAACATTTTTTTCCCAGTGACCTGCTGTACTTACACATCTCTGGCTCTCTCCACTCTCTATGTAGATTTAAGACAATGGTGACAGTTGAAACGTAGCCAGTTAACTCTTAGTTAGCTCTGAAATCACCTCTTCCTCACCGTTCAGTTAAAGGAAGAAAATATTAGATCATACTTACAAAACTGAGCCCTGTAAAAACAAATTGCATGTTACTGCTTTCTTATCACTACATAAAATTCACAGAAACAGTCTAATAAATGACCTCACCACTCAATTTTGAAGTATACAAATTAAAGACAGCAACAGATAAGCCAAGAGAGATTAATGTACAGTGTGTGCGCCTGTATGTGTGTGTTTGCATGCCTCTTTGAGGATATACCCATATGCTGTTGACATTCAACCTCTGGAATTATAATTAGGGGAAAAGGCAGATGTGTAAATTCATCTTGCTGGGCAGTATATATATGTTGCACTAGTCCCTGATTAATGCAGTACTTGAACACTTGAACACATTTACTCTAAGACAAAAGGTTTCTGTTGGGATATGTTGGCGAGTAAAGGGGTAGAATATGATGAAACAATGAACATCCCAAAATGCTGGACTAAGTACAGTGCCAGTAAGTAAAAACCAAGATTATTTATATTATTTTAGCTTTGCATAGTAATTGTAAGAAGACATCCTAGGCATTTTGCTGGATGTCATTGCGTGCTGTAAAGAAATCTTGGGATGTAATAAACTTCTCAAAATCCCCACCATTAATTCTGCTGACAGTGCTGGATCTTCAGAGGGATTGCTGCTCAAAGTGGTGAGATTTTTAAGGTCAGGAAAGAGCAGAAAGAGGTGTCAGGTCTCCTAAACCATTGCTGGAAAACTACGCCCATTCCAAAGCGGGGGTGTGGGCCTGCGAGGGGCAGAGGCCTGCCACTCCACAGTTTATGAATATTATAAATTATGGATAAAACTAAAAGAAAATAGTACCTGAATTTTACATGACCCACTTTTGTATTGTATTTGGCAAACAATATCTGGTCCAGTATATTTTAAATACTAAGTGCTAAGTTAGGAAAACAATGAGATGTTTGTAAATATGATAGACCATTACAATACACTGCTTGTCACTTGAAAAGTCATTTGTGCAAGAAATAATTATTGACCCATAATATGTAAATGATTGAAATACAGCAATTAATATTTGGGTCAACTCATGTATTTTTCAACCATGAAATGAAAAGCTCAGTATTCACATTCCAATTCATACATGAAAGCATTACAGCACTATTACTTGGCTATTGTATTAATTAATTGTTGTCTTAGTTAATGACATACAGAGTTATATCTCTACTTTCAAACGAGGAGAAGGCATTGTATGCCACAGTAATGTTTCAGCCCAGCATGTCCCCTATTCTGGACTCTTTAATGGTGACAATAAGCCAAATTCACAGGTGATACGGAAGCAAATAAACAGCAATGCTAGCACGAAGAAGGTTTTGGCCCTAGTATACCTTAAAGGTTGCACAGGGAGGACTGGCTCCTGCATTGCAGCTCATCTGCTCTGCCTGGGCTTGATTCTCATCTCCTTTACTTGAGTTCTACCCAGTGTCATGCTCCTTATTTACTGCAATTAATTCAGAAATATAAACAGCTCAGGATCAGTGCATTTAGTGCTGTGAGGTAGTCCTCATTCTAAGGGTTCTGTTTCTGCTCCCTCCTCCTTTTCCCTGAGTGATGGGGAGTCTGTGGGAGTGTGGGGTTTCTAACTGCACTGTGGGAGTGCTCATTCTTCCTGAGAGAACTGCAACAGGCCCCTCAGCCCAAGGTGACTTTCATTCCAGTAATTCATTCAGCACTCATGAAACATGCCAGGTTGTGACTCCAGAGACTTGGGTGCTCCCTGTCTCCCCAGAAGGAGTGTCCAAGACCTAGAGCAGCAGGCCAACCTCTGTCCCTGCAGAAGGGGAGGGAAGAAGGCAGAAGGCAGCCCCTGAGCCTGTGATCAGGTACTTCCCCAGCCACTCAGAGCAGAGGTGCCTCAGTAAGGTTGTCAGCAAGGGCCAACCTGTGCAAGCTAGACCTACAATACATTTGGCTCTTGGACTCTTACCCATTACATTTCAAATGCATTGGCTACCAAGCCTAGTGGGATTGAGTCTGACTTAAGGTCAACCATCCAAATAATTCATTAGTATCCTATAAACTATGTGCTCCATCCTCATGGCTTTTTATGCAAAAGTAAACAATGCCTCATTCTTTGTGCCATCAGGTATTGTATCACTTGATGGGTCTATCTCCTTAAAGAGATGCATAATTTAAATACAAATAAATGTATGAGTGAAATCCATGTAGAATGATATTCATGACAGACAAAATGAATGAAGAAGAGATGGGCAAAACAATTTAGATAATACCCAAAAGCAAAGCATCACAGCTAAATCAGGATTAACCCATGAAGCATGATGTGTTTCATGAAATGACTTTGGTATAGTCTAAAATGACAATGACTCAAATGAATTAAGAAGGGCAGCATTGCATCAAGTTTGCTCCAGTGTTCAAACATGCTACACAGATACTGGATCATGTCTGCAGGAAAGAGTCTGACTATTTATTTTTTATTTTTTATTTTTTTAAGTTAAAATGATATATAATAATATTTGCATATATTTTACAGCCAAAACATTTTAAAATTTATTTTGCATAAAACTATTTTATATTCTAGATAGAAATGATTTTAAGCAGCTTTAAAAAGGCAATAGACCCAGCTCCACATGGCTCGCAAGATAAGGTAAAGAAAATCACAGTACAAGGGCATGTTTGGGTGGTGAAGAACAAATGTGGCACCCGACCACTACATAAAATCGTGGTGAAGGTGAAGCAGCAGAGGTGGTGGTGTTCAGTGATGTAGCCATTGACCTCATGATGTGATTTAGAAACTGCCCTCACTGGCCAGCTGAATAGGAGGGGCAACATCCTTCTGGTCCTGCCCAATTAATCATTCTCTGGTTTTCTTAGTGTCTGGTTTAAAAGGCAGACCCAGATGACTAATTCTGGCAATAGAGGCTCTGCTTGTCAACAAGACCTTCTTTTGATAGAAGCGTGATTTGGTTTTAATTTTCTTTCAGCCCATTCATTTATTTGAGCCTAATGCCTGACATGAATCACAGCGTTAGAAGGGAGAAGCGCTATTTGTACCAGCAGCCTAGAAGGGATGGCATGTCCACCAGGGATGGCAGGAGCAGAGGGTGCAGTTTCATGATGCTTTGGATACACGACAAGAGGATTGGCAGAGCGACTCCTCCAAACACAGTGTCCTACCCTGCTCACAGGGAGGGCACCATCAGCTGAGAGCACAGCCAAGGTGTCAGCAGAAAGTGGTGCTATTTTGCAATGGATTCAGTGAGTCTCAAACTGACAAGGTGATGATTACTGTGGCCCCAACCAAGTGCAGTCTTTGTTTAACTTTACCAGTATGAGTAAGCTAATTGGCGTCACTGGGCTTGTGTGCTTAGAAGTTCTGGCTGTGTTAAAATACTTGGTGGGCCAGCGAGTACTGGGTGTTTGGCAGCTTGTTGGTCACAGCCCTGGGACAAGCCTCGCCCTGACCTGCTGCAAAGCGGGTGCGCTCAGCCTGTGGTCGCACCGCCCCACACTCTCCACAGCCCCATAAGGCTAGGCATTGTCTAAATCACAAAACATGTTGCACCATGGGAGACAAAACTAACAACAAAATTAGCAGGAGTCAGTACAGCTGACTCTGTAAGAAGCTTCAGAGTTTCAAAATTAATCTTGAATTTACCTCTAACCTTGAAAACAAAACTAATCGCAGAATGTAAGGCTCCCTGAACATGTTAGGAAACTTGATAGGAATACCTAGGAAAAACACATACACTTTAGATAAACCCCCCATTTTAATTGTATCAATTCTGCCAATTAATGATAATGGAAGAGCAGCCCAATTAGCTAAATAGCTAATAGTTTTATCAAGCAGAGGCTGGCAATTTAAAGCAAACAAATTCATTCTAATTTTATCCCCTTGCACACCAAGATGTTTAAAGGATAATGGGGGATCCAATAAAGGATATTGCTCAAATAGAGCTACATTTAAATCACCTAATGGCTTTAAGAGTTTTACCCCAATTAACAAAGAAGAAACATGAACATCATTCAGTGACTTCCAGCATAATCTTCATTAAAGAAAATCTTCATTAAAAAAATAACATATCCTCCAACTAAGGGCAAAATGGAAAACATCACTGACTTTTCCCTTAAAAACAGTGACTTCTCCCAAAACAAAGACTCCTCTGTAACAGCAAAAGTATCAGAGAAAAAAGACTCTCATGTCTAAGCCTCAGTATATAAATCATCTTCAAACTGTGGTCATTAGTTTTAACATAACAGTGGATTTGAATAAAGGAGATTGACCTATCTAACATATTTAAGACCAAATCCTACTGTTACCTAAATCTGAAATAAGTTAAGGCTATTGAAGAGAATCAAAAGCCTTTTCAAAACCAATAGCCAGAACAAATTCCCCATGATCATAATTTTGAGGATAAAAAATCCATTAAAGTGATGTCTTTGATTGCTATTAATGAAGCAATCTGGAGTAAATCCAGAGTGATCCATATGGATAATCGAATCTCTCATTTTCTCACATTTTACAGATTTGGGCCCTGATTTATGTGACAGTCACGGGGCAAAAGGCTCCTTTCCTTTTGACTCTGGGCTGCTCAGCCTGGACAGCTGATGTCACGGTCTCTAAAGGGAGCGGGAAGAACAATGAACTCGATGCTCAAAGAAAGAAGAGCTCAAATAAATCGACTTCCAGCCTCCATCACATATCCCCAAATACCTCTCCTTCAGTGCAGGTCTTGTGAAGGTTACTGTGGGCTGCAGAAACCACCAAAGTGCTGCTAATTAACTGGCACAAACCTCCCTTCCTCCTCAATATCCCCCTCATGGCTCAGAGGTGCTTGGCACTCTCACTGCCCTGCCAGGCTCAAGCAGAGACAGGGATGTCACCCACGGGGCAGAGGTGGCCTCCAGAAAAGCCTCAGGTAAAGCCTTTGACTGAAGATTAGCTGCTTTTGGGAGAAGGTAGAAAGACTTTCCCTTCATTGTTAAGCTCTTGTTTCTCCAGTCAAGCAGTAAGAGATTTAGGCTCTTCTCTTTTTTTTTTTTTTTTTTTTTTTTTTGTTTTTTTTTTGTTTTAATAATGTCATGAACTCAGCAACAATGAATCCCCTCATTCCTGGAGCTGTGGCCAGGTCACCCTACCTGGGAGCAGGGTGGATGCACAAGGAGCCATGTTCTTCCCTCTGCCACCCACAATGCCAACCCCAAAGTTTTACTGCTCTCCACTGCCCTTTTCTTTTCAGACAGATGATTCCAGCACCTCACCCCTCAGCACCAATTGTATGGCTTCCAGATATATCCGAACCAGCAGCAGTCTCTCCCTTCCCTGCACGCCCTGCTGCCAGTCAGATCACCTCCATGAGCCAGCCTGCCTTCTTGCCCCTCCATTTCTCCTCCCACATGGCTGCCATCTTACCTGGTGCCCCGGTTTCTCTTGCCAAGCTGACCATTTTTATTCTGGTTCCCTTGGATTCGCTGAAAAATTTGCCACTTATCACAAATCTTGAAAATTTCATCAGAAGACCAGTAGTGCTAGAAAGGAATACAGTTTTCATCTGTGACTTGGCTTTTTTGCTGTCTGTAATCTCTCTCTACAGTAGGTGCCCATCTCCTTCACCTTTTCCTAAAGTCAGAATTGCGTGTGGTCTGGAAACTGTCGCATCCTGCAAAATGCTCCTGACTCCATGACCCAAGGCCAGGACTGGGCCCCCCCTCTCTGAGCAACACTGCCTCAGTCAGAATTCAAAAAAGTACTTGTATTATATGAACTGGTAGGAAGTGATTTTTATTTGAAACCAAATTTTAGATTTCAAGCGTGAACAAAAAAGTTAGACAGCAGGTCAATACACTTTGTACAGGTATCACACTATATTTTGATCTTTCACCTTCATTATCATCCTAAACTATCTGTGAGTCAAATTTAATTTCACAGGTGTAACAGCTCCTTTTCCTTCTAATCTACTGACTGTACACTGAAGGCGAAAGCTCATGGGTTCAGGGTGTTTTATACACTTTTATCCAAAGCAGACGTAAGAAGGTCTTTAGAAGTCTGATCTATATGTAAGGAATAGCTACTAACAGAACCATCTGCCTCTCAAACATGAAATTATATATAAAACTTTCACTCTGACTTCACAACCAACTGACAGTCTCCTGTTGCTCCCACTCTTGCAACTCTTTTCTGCATTTAGTTGCTTCTAAAAGATATGCAACTCCAAGCCGTTTTCTTTTACAAGTTCTACATCTATCCTGTCACTCAACGTGATCCATGTGTCAGAGGTGACTCTTTGTAAAAAGACGCCCTTGGGTATCCAGGCTCAGTAAAAATTGCCGGTTTTCCTTATGACAATGCAATTAGGACAGAAGCTGTCTCCTTTTCAGATTCACTAAAAATGAGGTAAACATAAACACCTAAGACTAAGAATACAAAGCTGAAAAAAATCCAACTATTCCAATATTTTGTCTGATAATTACTAGTAGTGGATGTTCGGAAACAGAAGTATAAAAACAGGTCAAGTATTGACGTTTGGCCAGTGTCACGTACCTTCCCTGTAACGTGTGGCCTAGGCAATCTTATTCAGACTTGGGCAGCATGTGGTGAGATTACCAAAATCATTAAGCTAGACTGGAGGCCAGTTGTTGACAATTCTTGATGCTATGTAGAGATTATTGTTTTAATGGTAGAGTACAATTATTTTTTCCTACTTTTTAGTGATCTGAAATGATACCTGCAGCTCATTTAAATGATCTTCATTGTTCTTCATTGCCCACAGTACTTTTCCTCAAATCCTTTAATCAGCTGGAATCTGAGAGGTGAAAGCAGACACTTTACCATGAGCTTTTTGGACTTTGTGCTGACACAGTAGCTCTGGACACACCTGTTGAACGTTACGACAATTATTAGGAAAATTGGGAGAACTGAAGGAGTTGAACCACCTATGGCAACATCAACATTCTCTACTAGTGATGGGAGAGAGCAACAATTCACTACCAACATATGCCCTTGCAGATGGGGGTTTCTAAGAGCAAAATGCTAAGCCCTGGCATTTGTAGGATGGTTTGGACATTGTGGAGCAGGCTTCAGGAAGTTTACCAGTCCCAGCTGGGTGATAATCTACAATGGCAACAGTGTACATAGACATCTCATCTAATTTAAGGCATATGCATAGACAAGTATTGGGGAGAGTCATTAATGAAATTTGACCTGGAAAGCACAGCATCTTTCGTCTGTATAGAGGCACTGAGTAAGATGGAAGGAGCATTTGGGGCGGAGTGATTCAGCTTGCTGAGCCCACCTGTCATGGCCCTGACAGAGAAGAAAAGGGCATGACTTTCCCCCATGAAGTAAAGCTATCAAAAGTTAAGAGGGTTTCTTTGCAGCCAGACAGGGTGAAAGAAGGGATATGTGAAATTTTCTTCCCAGGGTTGTTAAGAGTCCCTACTGGCAAAACTAATGGGCAATGTAGCAAATCATAGTCGTAGTATTTTTTTAAGAAACCAATGCTGCTAGTCAGCTCTGGGACACAGATTGAAAAATACAAAAGCACTTATGAATTCCATTAGCTTTTTTGAAACCAAAGGAATTTTACCACCAGAGGAGAACAAATTCTGTTGCTGGTTACAGTGATCCAATTCCAGTAAAGCTGACAGAACAACTGCAGAATTACTAGTAATAAAGCAAACAGAACTACTGCTAGTTCAGGTACAGGAAGAATCTGCTCCAAGTCCCTGGAATGCATGTTAGGCTGTGATGAACAGATATAACTACAGAAATAACCATCTCACTATGGTGAGTAAGAGCAAGGAAGAGAGAGAAACCTTTTATGATGTTCTACCCCTTAAAAAGCAACATGAACACACAGCTTATTTTTATAAAGAAATGTGTTACCTGAATAACAGTTGCACACACTCATTTACATAGGATTTGGTATACATCTGTGCTCTTCAATAGATTATTCCAAACCTTGAGTATTTCCTATAATTAAAGTCAATATGCTTGGCTTATTTGTTATAAAAGAAATGAGTTTCTAATTAGCCTTTTTGATGTGCAAAACTTCAGTATTTCTCTCTAGTGTTTTTCAGACCATGTTTCTTATTTTATACTACTAAGTGATAGTGAGACTTAAGACTAATTCTGAAGATAGTTTAAATTGCACATATGTGATAACTAGGCCTTGACCTGGCACTCACCATGGGGTGAGGTTGTCCTGCTACAAGCAATGTCAGTAGCCCACATAATACCAACTGGCCTTGTGACAAGTCAAATATTCCAAATTCCTATTAAATTCAACCAACACTTTGCATATTTCCCTTTCTTATAGTGACATACACAATTTACCTTTAAACCTGAGCAAACCCTACTTGCCTTCACTGAACCTCAGGAGAGTCTTTGGGAAGAACAAAACCTTCACAGCAATGACATTCAGAGGCTTATCACAACACACCAGGGACACAAGTAAATCTCAAGCAGTAGAGAAGAGTACAACTGTAGTGAGTTGCCTCTATGTAGCAATAAAGAAGGTCAAGGTGAGCATTTTTTTTATACCAGTCAATGCTGCAGAAAGACCTGACAAATTAAGAAGTTTTTGCCAAGCCAAAGGATAGGTTTCATCAGCAGCAAATAACAGGAGAGTGGAAAGTTAAGTGTGCAGATTCCTATCACTTACCTCTCTTTTTCTTGGGAGGAACTTAGCACTGAATTTACGTTTAAGTAAAACCATGGCACAAGACTGATTGGATGCCTGTTGGAAGCAATTGGAGTATTTTCTTTTTACTTTGAGTCTTGGATAAAACTCTAAATGAGAACAGAGCAAGGCCTGATCTGTGGAGGCATACAGAGAAAAAAAAAATTGTGCTTCTCTGTTAAACTGGACATCCAAAGCACTATGTTGAATGCTGAAGTGAGATGTGAAATTCTATTAGGAGCTCAGGTTTTCTTTCCTGTGCAGCTTTCATTTAACACAGAGAGGCTTATTTTGCATATCATGGGGCCCTTGATCCTGAGCATTAAATATAATAGCTTCCCTAGAAGCTTTATAGCCTTGGCAAGACAGTATAGATTGGCCTTGTTGGTTGATTTGTTAGTTCAAACAAGAATGGCACATTTCTAAAACTTTGGCCAAATTAACATCTTTTTGACTGTTCCAATGAGCTAATATCACAGTAGAAACCTGGAAGCAGTAGTCAAGTCTTTGATGATTTATTTAGTAGGAGTCATCTTGTAGCTAATTGTCTGCAATTTTTAACCTCATTCATGTGCACTGCTGCTTCTTCTTCCAACATCTGCAGTTTTCTCCTCAAGCTTTCTTACATCTCTGTATGTATCATTTCCAGATGGCAACTCAACTTCATCACAATATTTTTATGAACTTGCCAAACCACATCCAAGATCTTCAGACTCAAAAGTAAAAGATAAAATCGTCCTCAGAGGGCACCTCACCCTATTGCACCCAGGCACATGAAAAAAAAGACAGCTTTAGGCTCTGACATTTTACATTAATGATGAGTCACAGCTTAAGGCTTTTTGGTTTGGTTTTTTTTGGTATTGGAATTTTCACCTTTCCATTCTTCTCCTGAATTTCTTGCCTTGAAACCCTATAAAAAGAGAGTAAATACTGGTGTGCCATGTTTTCTGTTTGTGCTGCGTAAGTTACCAACTCCGCAGTGCTGGCCTCAGTGGCATGCGTGCCTGTCAGTCATTGCAGATATCCCACAGGAAAAATGAGGGATGACCAGACAAGGAAGTTTTGGCTGGGAGTGCTGCAGACTTTTACACCACACTGGCAGTAAATCTTAGCAGAGATCAGAATTAACTCAAATGCTCAAGGCATGTGATGGCTGTAACCTTGATCTTTCTGGGTAAGTTCAAAGAAGAATCTGACTCACCGTGAGGCTCTGTTTCCACCATGGTTTAAGGATTGTCCTGGTGTCTTGTTAAGTCATAAAAATAAAACAGTTCTAGTCACATTTCTGGTTAATCTTAAGTGATTCTTCATTATATAGAAAGTCCTTCCTCGTGATTCTCTGCATGCAATTAGTCCAGTGCATGACTCAGCAATTGTCACGTGTCTGTTTTGGGGTGGTTTTATGTCATGAGTGAATGAAGGGCTCTTTATATCTGGTTTCTGTCTCCTATTTGTATGTTTATGAAGAAGGTTGAGTCCCTTGGGAGGTGGATGATACTCTATTTGGGCAATATTATTACCATCATCTACTATGATCCATGCCTGTGGGAAGATATTTTTTAAAATAATAAGTACTATTTTGCTAATGTAGCTATTGTTTAAATGTAAAATTTAATTAGGGTATCCACCCAGGGTGTATGTTGTGTAATTTTATAATACTACATCTAGATGAGTGTTGGCATTCTACCTATGTACTTAACCACACCCAGGAATGCTGGTATTGCACAATTACACACATCCTGTTGACTAATTACATAATAATTAGTATTTTTAGCATTCAAAGATGCACTCAAGTCAGTTGTGCAAGATTTTATGTCACTGCAAATTAAAGACAAAGAATAACAAATACATCTAGTAAACAATGCTGTCCGGACAGCTTACTGAGCCTGGACAGAGTTTCCAGCAAACTTCATATTAAATACTTCATACTTCATTTTAAAATGTATGACATTTTCTACGTGTTTGGCAGAAACTCCCTCCGCCCCCTTACTCTGAGTTTTTTTTTTTTTTACAAAACTGTTGAAGTAATTTTGTATTCAAAACAGAATTTCTGTAATCTGCCTCCTCCTGAGTTATGATCACTTACCATGACCAAAGACCATTTTTGGCTGAAAAGGCACTGTGATGTGCCTAGGGAAGGAAGATTTTTCTTTACAATGGCAACTCTGGAATAAGTCTGGAAAATGCACTTTTAGTTTGCAATTACCAACAAAATATCCCAAATACTATTGTTTTAAGAAAGTGCTACTGATTAGCCCTTGCCACCTGGATTTGGAACAGATTTTCCATAAGTCTGAGTGGAGTGTCTTGATCTGGTTTCTTGGTTCTCATGATGTTCATGAGAGACTGGATAAAAATTCTGGCTCACCATTTGGATTTGGGGGATTTAAGATCGGAGACATTTTGTTGCAATCTTGTCTTACAGGTGTTAATTTTTATTTTTTTTTTTTTTTTGTGTAATGTAATTTCTGAACTTGCTGTTAATCTTAATTCAGTCAAAATTTATAGAAGGTGGCACAGAGGCCAGGCCCTGGGTCCTGCCTAGGGCATAGTTTGATTAGCTGCAATGCACCAAGTGGATCAAATATGACGTTTCAGAGTGTTTCTGGTCTGCCATGGCTAGTTTCCCTGGAACCCTCAGTTGTGCACATAGACCTTTATGATGAGAAAGATGGAAAACATGGACTATGTTCCCACCTCCAACTGTGTCTGTGAGGCAAAAGAGCAAAAGATATTTTGCACATAGCTTCATTTTTTTTTTCTCTTCATGAATTTGATTTCTATCTTGTTAGTTACTGAGGCAGCAAATGATTTTTCAAGACCTTGGAAACAAACCACTCCCCAGGAGTTTTTGTTTGGATGGTTTCTCCTTTCATAGGGCAAGAGGTTATAGTGCAAGAGCAGCTTCTTTGAGCGACTCTGAAGAGTAACTTTTTGCCACCCTAGCAAGTTAAAAATAGGTATTTTAGTCTTAACATTTGCCCTCACCAGGCAGCTACTTTTCAGTGAACTAACACTGCTATGAAAGCAAAGTGGGGCTGTTTGGAAGGAGAATTATGTGAGACTGCTGAAATAAATGACACTGTTCAGTTTAGGGACACATGCAAGTAGCTTCACAACTGCCCCTAAAGCCTTAGCAACCCCTCTACCCCAAATATCAGCAATAAAGTCAGGACAGTTCTGCACTTCTCTGCTGCTGGCAGACACTTAAAAAGAGGCCAGCTTTCTGAATTTGTAACTGGGGCTCCTGTTACTTCTAAAGGCTCTCCTTTTATGTTCACTGCTTTCTTGCCTGGGGTGCTTCACCCATGACCGGTAGACAAGAAATTTCAGAGGGACTGGTAACCATCCTCACCTGTTTACCTTGGTCACACTGGCAAGAAAACAGCAACCTGATTTCCCACTGAGAACCAGTGTTTCCTCTGAGAGCAGTTGCTTGAAAAACTGTTCTTCAAACATAAGGCTCAGTTGACATGATTGGTCAAATCCCTCATTCCTAAAGAAAAACAAAGCCACAATGAATCTACACACTATGCTTTGTCCCTCCAACAGAAATGCTGTGGCTCATCTGCATATATGATGAGCAGTATTTCATTATTGAAAATAATCCAAAACAATAAATTGCACCTGGCCAGCAACATAAGACCAACTTGCTTCCTGATGTGATTTTAAATGGCTGAGATATTAAACACTGAAAAACGGGGTTTATAATGGAAATACTGACAGACTATTAACTATAGCAGTGCTGCTCTAATAAATGAAATAGCCTGTCGTAATCTCTAATTCATAAATATGCAAATACAAGGCAGAGGATTTGCTCCAAAGGATGTCTCTATCATTTTAACTGACCTTTACTGATACTAAATGAGCCTGTTGCTTTTGCTTTTGTGCATTAAATAGAAAGTACAGGGAATGCTGTCTCTCTACATCCAAGGCCCACTTCAGCTCCCATAAGTACCAAAGGCAAAATTCTTGTTACCTTCAACAGGAAAAATCTGGCCCCAGAACATCTAGAATGTGAGACACCTGGCATTAAACTGAACTCCTGACTGTACTTGATTTTAATTCTGTTCTCATCTGTGTTAATTATTATTATATTAATTCTTCTGTTTGGGAGAAATTAAGCACACATTTGCCCCATGTGTCAAAGAGCTTGACCTGCCAAAAGGCACTTACTTGCTCAGTGATAAACAGACCATCAACACAATGATATAAATGTTGAATTTTAGCCAGTTTCCCGTTCTGCACCAAATGGAAGTAAATCCACTGACTTAATATTTAATAACCTAAATGTAATTTCTTTTTTCTGCCTCGCATTGCACAGTAAAGAATTGGATGGCTAGCAGTTTTGCAAATTCCCAACCCCTAATTATTTTAAGCTATTCATCCTGGTATCTGTCCATTGATGCTCAGCCAAATTGCCAGCAGGGGAGAGATCTGTCCAATCCAGGAGCTAAATGAGTCACTGAGAGTCAATCTGTTTTTTTCCCTTGCTGCTGGGATTTCCTTGGGTCCTGGCCTCTCTCTGCTCCAATCACACAGACACAGCTCCAGGCGTGGGTCCTCTTTGGCTTCAGCTGCCTCCTGTCTCCCATGTCTGCTCTGCTCATCACAGCTGTTGATGGGTTCTCGCCGGCTGGCCACAGAAGACCAATGCTTCCACCACACTGCTCTTACAGCTCTTGCTCTGAAGGAAAATGAAGACATCTTGGCCTTGTTGAATTTGCTGATGAAGTAATACATCAGGTATCTAGACGGAAAGCAAACCACATGAATAAAATGTGTCATCTGGGTTAGATACTAATTTATTTGCCTTAAGTTCTGGGAACAATATCTGCAGTTTTTCCAGAGAATTTGGTTAAGTTCCATAGAAACTGAATACTAATATGATTTCTGTTGCATGGAAGGCAAATAGGAAACAGAGAAAAAATAGACTCATCAGAAATATTAGCTGCTCACTATTAAAATATCTGACAATGACTCAAATACAATTTATAAACAGGAACATTTAGAGCCTAACTTTTCACTAAAAAGCAAATTCCCTGCTTTGTCCCTTTTAGGGACAGGATTCAATTACACAAAAACATGCAGCAGACTTAAGGACTGCATGTAAGATTAAGATAACTGGTATTTCATGGTAAATGATTAAATTAGCTGACACAGTTTTATCCTGAACTTTGCCATTAAAACTGACATTTTTGTGCCACGCACATTGTAGGCTGCTGGTAATCTAAACTGCCTTTCTTCTTTCAAAGGCTTTAAATAGCTGAAGAACTCTTGTTCTTTACTCTATTTGCAAATGCCTGGAAAATATATCTACAATATAACAAGAGGAACTAAGCACAGGAGTTCTTTTTTTCCTCATCTGTCATACAAATACCTTGAGAAAACAGCAAGGAGGTTCCAAATGCCCAGATTAAGCTCTGCAACATGCACTTTAATCAAGTAATTTATGTGACTCTACAGAGATGAGAACATGCTGTCCTCCTCATGGTGAGTGAAAATAGAGAAATGACAGAAGTCTCTTACTAAGAATTTAATTATTCCTAGTATACAATTTTAAACCACTCTATGTTTATTCCTCTTCCTTTCAGGCTTGTTTCTTTATAATGGCTGGAATTATGGGAATAATTTTGATACAAACCAGACATAGAAGTGTATGGATGAAATGTTGTCAGAGCTGGTTGTAGTCATTGCCCTTCAGTTGAGTTAGCTGGGAAGAAGCAACTCAACTCCTTGGGGAAGATACTCAGTCTTCAAGCAAAGTGCAGGCATGTGTCACTGCACACAGCAAAGAAAACGCTGGGCTGACCAGAGACACGAACTATGAGAGAAGCACAGCTCCTGAATATTGCACTGAGAGACCACCAGACTGGGTGGGAAGAAAAGCCACAGAGGCACTGCAGAAATGAAGAGAGATGGCAGGACATGCAGCCAGTGCATCCCTATGAGAGGTCAAGGGTGAGCACAAGGAGTGGGCTCTGGCTGAACGAGGTCCCACAATTGGACCACTGGGCAATTGGATGAACTTAGCTTATTTTGATAGCTGTTGGTCTTGTCCAGTGGTCAGAAGAACAGATCTTCGTCCTTTCTTTGTAGATACTTAGAGTTACATAAAAGCAGTTTGTGACTCTCACAACACTTTCTCCTCATTATTACTACAACCTAGAATATCTCAAATTTTTTAGCCGGCCATGAAGTTCAAAAGAAGTATCTCTTACAATACAAAAGCACAGGGACTAAAATACTAGTCCAGAACAGCAGTCCAGCATGTCCAGTCTTTAGAAACAGGATCCTTACACACTTGTGAATATGATGCAACAGGAATGACAATTATTATTACGGACTACCTATATGGGACACTTAATTTCCCACCCACAGGCTCCAAAAGTTGAAGATTTATTGTGAAGTCATGCATGCATCACATTATACTTCTTTCTGTGCAATGGCACAAAGATAAAAGAAGTCTCCAAACACTAACAATAGAATTTGGAGAGGTAAAGACATGTCTCTTTACATGAACTCTGGACTAGTAACCAAGGCCTCCGCTGGAAAAGGTAGTGGAAGCTCAACAGACACCAAAATAATTTTTATTCCAGAAGAGAATTTTGCCCTTTATTCTTGGTGCAGACTTATCAGAGGTGTGTGCATAACAGGAATGCTATCTAATTTTGCTGTGGCAAAATCTTTGGATACTTTGCTAACCATGAACAGTTTAGCAAGACTTTGGATTCTTTATGTATTGGATCAGTTTTAATAATGAAGAAGAAACACAGCTTCTTACACAGCCCCTTTCCCAGCAGTTAAAAACTGCAGTTTATACAGCACCCACACAATTGCACCATTATCATCAAAGCATGACTTTCATCCCTGAAAATCATGGTGGTCATGAAGTCAAAGAAAGGCCCACAAAGACAGTTTCATAGTTTGAGAACTCATGCAAATGTTGAACATGAATGAAACTCAATCTGATCATAAAAAGATGAAACTTGTATGATGATCTCACAAACTATGTTATTCAATTAAAACTTCTCATCTCTCCTACATATTTTTTTGTCTTTTAGAAGAGACAGCTACCTTTACTTTCTCTTTGTATGTTTTAAACTTTGAAAACCTTTCACAGCAGAGGTTACATGAATCATCTAGCTTTCTTATTCCAAAATGTTTCACGGATCATTCATTATTAACTGAGTAAAATGAAGGTAGCTATGATAAATTTTGGTCTATCTCAAAGTATTAGAAAGGATATGAAAACATCTTGTTCATAGTGCTAACTTTTAGATGACATATGACAGTATAGGCCCAGTTTTTTCCCTGTCACATACTATGAGGCTCTTAACAACCCAATCACTTGTTATTACCTTTTTTTCCCAATTCCTAGGCACTAATAGTTTCAGCCTGCTCTGCCACTTAGGAGAAACACATTCAAACAATATAACCATGAAAGGACTAGATATGGGTAATGGGAAGCTTTCAATATCAGAGATTAGGATCCCAAAAATTGTCTAGGTATTTTTGTAATTATGTATGCTCTCTAAACAGTTCTACATACACCTATGCCTTGATGTGAATGCTCTGGAGAGGAAATCGGAGAAATCTGTGGCTACTCTTAGATCTGGGAGTGATGTCTTTCGAAACATTTCAGTAACTGGTGCTCTTTTATTAAATATACTGCAATATAACTGTACAGAAAACTTGAAATGCTCCTTTTCAGGTAGCTGAACACAAGAATGAAACACAACCTAGAGTGGAGCCATGTTAACTCAGAAAAAAAAAAAGGAACTGGCCCATTTTAGTGAGTCAAGATCCTGGATGCAATTTTCTGCTTGTCATTTGGCTATCTAGACAGATGGGCTAGACTGAAGTCAGTGGGGCTACTTGTGATGTGGTCCACAATTGAACATATTTGGAAAAAGCTGTTACACTAATTTACTCATTTACATCTTAAACTGCTTTCAGTTTCTCCATAGCCACAGCTCAGCTTGGGCTCTCCACAGCCAGAGAGGGTCAGGCCCATATGTAAGAGAAGCAGACAGGGACAGAAGTTGTGCAAAGCTGGCCATGGACCTATTAAGAGCTTGACTTTGTACCAATGAAATCAACAGGAGTTTGGCTCTTGTTTGCAATGGGAGGTGGATCAGCGTTTTATGCCAGCTGTTCCCTGCTGGGTAGGGATAATCCCTTTGAAACAAAATATTTAACTTGTTCTCACTCTGTTGTTGTAAGAATGCTTCCCATGAAAATGCCTTCATGAGAATTAGAAGGTGTGCCTCATTTTTATTTCCAAATACCACCCCCGTAGTATGTAGTTGCTGATCCAAAGAAAACCACCCCAAGACCCCCCACTTGCTATTTAACCACTTGAGTTTACAAAAAATGCCACAGAAATGAGTTACAGGATGGAACCGAGTTACCTGTTTGTTCTACTGGCCATGACAGCACTTGCACTTTCCTCAGCCAGGAGATGCAGCACAGAAACATCTTAATTCAAACTGGTGGGACCCCATGGGCAGCAGTAAAATAACTGAGGTCCCTGCAGGCAAATAGAAGATGATAAAAAAATCCAAACTTCCAACAGTCATGAAGGGAGTCATAAATAAGTGAGGGAAACCTATCAGAGAGATGGGAGCTAAGAAAGGACAGTATTAACAATAAAATCTTGTACATGTGTACAATCCTCTGGTCTTGATCTGAATACAGCATTTAGTCCCAGTTGCTGTTTCTGTGTTTTGTCTTCATGTTTTACAGTGAAAATGAGGTTCTAAAACATGGCTGACACCGAGGTTGCTCTACAGATCAGCAGCAACCATGGCTCCTTCTAATTCCTGCATGTGTTGGTCAAGTTCAAAAAGAGTGTGAAAGTTGGGCCCATTTACACCAGCTCTCAGTTTGGTTCACTCCCTCTCACTCCTGTGGCTGAGGTCCATTTGGCCGACAAACTTGGAACATAAAGTCTGCTAGGTTCTATAAAGCAATTATTTAATTTAAAAAGTCTCTTTTGTTGCATTCTAATGGGGTTTCCACAAAATACAGAGTCCTCCGCAATATCCAGGGAACTTTTGTTTACACCATAAACCATGACACTTTTGGAAGAGCTCTAGAAGACTTAAAGGGAGGCAACTTCCAGAGACAGAGCTGTTTGGCCTGGCAACCGGGAACTGAGCCTACTGTAGAGTTACATCCTCCAGAAGCAGGAAACGTATGGAATCACTTGAGCTTAAGAGACTGTGACATTTTTATAGGATGAAAGGAGGAACTGAGAGATACAGCGACAGAGCCGGGAGCAGCAGCTGGCTGGCTGTTCCATGGAGCCTTCCCCTCATAGATTTTTATGACTCTCCTAGCCCTAATATTAAACACTTGACCTTTTTGTCAAAGACTATTTTATATTATTAGGTTGGATGATTAGTTACTAAGTATAACATCTATAGTAAATAGGAAATTGTGTAGTCGGATGCTTGTAGTCTTAGACCTTTCAGGTATTGGTCCTTTGGCATTTAACATTAGAACATTGAGTGCTCTTATATTAAGTCCCTTGGTAAGTAAGGAGTGCACAGCATTTTGACATAGGGCAGAGCGGTTTCTGAGGCAGCATTACCAGAGTGGAGAATGCTATAAACATTGTGAAGTCAGGGGTGACTAGGAGGCAGCTGATGATGAACAATACACCTTAATCTACAGCCTAGGAATAAGTGCATTTACTTTTTAAAATTCCGTAAACCAGAACTTAGCAAATGACTCTGCCCTGTGCCTCTTTCCCCGGTGAACTATTCATCCCTTCCCCTCTCACATACAAAATGGTACTAACGTTAGAAGCAGAATTAATCATTTGCTTCTTTACCTCTCCCTCCCAACACTTCATAACCTGTTTTGGGAAACCCTGCTGTAAACCACTCCCTCCCATAAAGCCCACCTCAAATATCTGGATTTAAAGGTATGTGGTAACATACAGTATGACCCTGAATTTGTGAATATTTATAATAGTTTTAGAAGACAAAAAAAGATCAAAAGTCTTCCTGGAACTTAATAATAAAACTTAATGGTTTTAATAGGATTGGATCAAAATGCTAGTGCAGAAACATCTATCACCCTTAGAGGACAAGCTGCACGAAGAAGAAAAAAGAGACTTATTAGTAAACACTGTGGAGCTTATTTAGAAGAGCACCCCATTGAGTCCATGTAACATATTTACAGTGTACAACTTCAGCCTGGACATAGATTTATGATTTGGGTAAGTAATTCCTCATTACCAGCAAATGACAGAGCTGCTTTATTTTACAGCAGACTGGGTCTGGTTCTGATCTCAGTCCTGAAATGTAAGACTGGTACAGCTCCAGTCATTTCTGAAGGATCATTGCTGCCTGATACCAAGGTTTCAGTTGGTCTATTGGATTTAATAAGCCAGCTGCTCTAAATCCTAGAATAGATTTCCTCTCTGTTAATACAGGATAGTACTTGTTAGCCAAGCAAAACCCAAGGACTCACCCATTTATGTGTGCAGAGGATGAGCAGACTAAACTACAGGATTTGGCCTCAAGTTTGCAGAGCTGTAATTATATTTTCTTTGATTACACACAAGTGTGATGGAGGCAGCCTATGTGCAAACCAGATAACATGACCTTTCTACAGTTTAACTTCTTGCTGTTAAAACAGGCATGTTTGAGAACTACAAGTATTAGAAAAAATTAGGGAAAAACAGCCCTTCTAAAATCACAGAGTGTCTGAAAGGTTAATGAACAGTGAATCCTAGTCAAGAGCACCACCATGTTCCTATAACTGCTGTCCACTTTGGTCTTTAATAATAATAGCAAAATATTACTGGAGCTGAAGATACACCACTGCAGTAAAGCATGGTTATTTAGCAAACAAATACATTCAAAATAAACTGCTGGAAGCCTGCTGTGCTCCAGCATCTGCCAAACTGAGTTTCTCCTGTCTTCTCTCTTTCCAGATGCCCTCTGTGTTGCTTACTTCACCTCTTGGCACACACCAGTGCAGTGACACGTGACAGTGTGAGGCTTAGGGCAGTTCCTAGTCATTGCTTCCAGAATGGGAATGAGCTGGGACTCCTCCACAGTCCTGAACAACACTAACCTGCAATGGTGGAGCTTTAGCAGCTGAGAATTTGCTCCCCAGATATTTGCTGATCCCAGAAAGCCACAGAACAAGAAAGCCTGGTTGCAGGCCCAGCAATCCCATCTGTTAGATGTTTCAGTACAGAAGCATGTGCTCAAAGCCTTAAATATTCAGTTCTTGATTACAAGATATATCTCTACAGCACAGGACAACATTGAGAGAGCTTTTCTGGCCTAATCACAAGAATCAGCACATACCTGTTTATCTCAGTGCATTGCTCCCAGTTGCTACACGCAACTCGTTGAACCCACCTGCCTGAGCTACCTTTATACTTCAAAGAAGTTTACATCTGCCCTAGCTGGAGATCTAAACTTCAGAAATCTATAGGCAAAATGATGCCCTTTTATGTATGGATCTTGATGTAAGTATAGTCAGTCTTTGGCCATGTTCAGCTCCCACATAAGTAGGTGCAGAATTGGGCGTGGAGCAGGAAAAGCAGTAACAAAGAAAAGATGAAGTAGAAGAGTTGTGTCACATATAAGATATTAAATAGCTTTTTTTTTTTTTTTTTGTGCCACTCCTACCCTTTTGACTATGCTACTGACACAAGAAGATAAAAAAAGTGTTTGTTAGAACATGGCAGGTTCATTTGCACCATTTAAGAATTTGGCTCAAGAAGTAAAATCACTGTTTACACCACACCTGGCCTTGGTTCATTGGTTTTTTTACATTACCTAATCTCTTTGCTAAAGAAAAGGCTGAATTCTAATTCTATGTAATTGCAGTATTGCCCTGACTTTTGAAGTCCATGGCACTCATCCAGGACTACTGTGAGTGCAGAGCAGAGCAAGAATGTAAAAACCCGTTATGATGTTGGTGCTTAAAACAGAGAGCTGTATTTGCTGAAGGCTTCCGTAATTCTCTGGACTGTTAAAAAAATAGAGTGATACATGCATAAACCAGTTTCAAACACACAATAATGCCTACCACCCTATCCACTTATACCCTAAATCAGCAATTTGCTAGTCTGTGTGGCTTATCAGAGGACTTCAGCAGTAGCATTTTACTGCATAAATTCCATTAGCTGTATCCATGAAAAGCCACTTCTAAAATGCTGTTACAATTATGAGTTTTTCCCAGATAGGTTCAAGCGAAATAATGGAAGTCAAACACAAAAGTTCAGAGCAGGAAGTTGGTAGCAAAGCTGCAAAGAGTATGGCAGGAGACCTGGCACCAAGTTGCGCAGGCCAGGCCACAACAACTCCCTCAACTCAGACCCATTCAAATTACTTAGCTGTCAATCACAAAGTAGGACAGAAAATTCTTGTCGGCAGCTAGTGGACATTAGCTAGTTACCTGTAACAAATTACGTGAATCTGTTTGTTGTCCCGTGTGCGCCATGCCTACTGTCCCTCTCCTTCTATCTGAAGGATTGTTTCTCAGCGAACCTAACAACATCTGATGGCTTCCTTGATGCAAAATCTCTCTTGAGAGTGATAAATAAACTACTTTATATTATTGAGAGTGGAATAAACTATTCTACATAATGGAAAATCAAAATTCAGATTCCATCTCTAGAAGACCATTTCCCAGTTACACCATTTTGTCCTCATCCTGCATGGTTTTCAAGCATGATTTACCAATTGTGATGTATCTTATAACCTCCCATAGTCAATCAGACTTGTGGATGTTTGCCCTCTTCTGTATTACCCAAGGACATTAAATGTTTTAGTAGGTATGGAACAAACACACACAGATATCTGATATAAATCATTATGACCTTTGGCCAAAACATATGTTTTAGCTGTGGGCTTGTTTTGCTATGGCTCACCATTTTTTTTCCATTAGCAGAAAGAATAACACAGGCTATATTTGCTGAGAAGCAGTTTTCTTATAAATCAGGCCAAAACACAGTGGCTTGGCTTCTTCATCTAGGATCTTCAGGTCTGCACTGGAATCAGACATGTCCCAGGCACCATCTGCCCGTCTGTGCAAATGTCAGCACAGTTACACCACTGCAGCCAGGACGTCTTGAGAAAACAGTTAGTCATGCTGAGAAAGTCTAATATCCTCGGTCACAAAGTTCTTACGATAGTTATAATGGCTCCATAGCTCAAAAACTGAGAACATGCACATATAAGGACAAAAATTTGACACATGGGAGGTGGAAGGTGTTATAAATACAGTTGCTGGCATTAACACAATGTGTTATATTCTAAAAAGCAAAGCATAGCAAATACGTCCTTTTAAAACACAAAAGCAAAAGCTTTGCCTTTACCCACTGACGTTTCTAAGCTATTTATGCTCAGTCCAGCTCCTGTCAGCTTATCACAAGCTGCATGTTTTCATTGCAATCTACTGCACAGCATCACTCCAGCTCAGCTGGCACCTCTTAGAAGGAAACAAGATGGATTTCACTCCTTTGCTTCACATCTACCCTACATCAATTCCTGTATGCAGAGCTACCTTTCTCTCTCTAGAGGTGGGATGGTGGTGGCCAGCTGCAACACTTCACTCATCCATCTCCTTCTCTGCTTAGGCACCTGTCAGCCTCCATGTTTTTGGTGCAAAATGCAACATTTTTCAGGCCTGAACGTTTCACTGGAATGGTTTATGTCTTGTTCACCAAATATCACAGGGAAGGGAGAAAAGTCAGATGGCCTTAATAATAAGGCTTTATTTTGAAAAGTCTTCCACTGGAGCATCTGGGGCCTCCAGGATGCCCTCCCTGTGGTTATGTTAAAACAGTTGAGGAAGGTGAGCTAACTATATTTTGGTGTATTTATTTTATTTCTATTATTATAGCTGAGGCATGTGACAGGCATATATTGTCATTTCAGTTTTGTCATCATGATGACACAGAATGTGACACATGAATAATACACTGATACGTTTTTTGAAGAAGAAGGTAAGACCTTTCAAGGCTGGATACCATAGAAATTAGCAAATCTGTATACCGACCAAAGATGGATACCAACAATACACTCCAAACAAAATGGCTGGGCATTTAAGTTAATCTTGTTTGGCACAGTGCAGGTTGGAACTCCAGATGGATGTAAGCCTGGGGGGAAAGACACATCTGCCTACAGAGTAACTGCTAATACTGATGTGAGATTTTATATCATCTTCCCCCATTTTACCAGTGGGATCTAACTTCCCTTTTTCACACAAGGGTCACATCACTTCACCTGTTACTTTTACTGGTTGATTAAACCAACTAAGCAATTACCTGTCCGTCCTGTGATCTATTAAGGCAGGTCTCATTGCGAGACCTCTGCAGACATTCAGCTGAGCTGAATGTTCTAATTTTATAGCTCTTGAGACTCAAATTCCTAAACTAAAAAAAAAGTTTATTCTCCCACTTAATAGTCAGATTGTAGGTTTGGATTGGTGACATTAGCAATTTTACAGCAAAGGTACGAAATTTCTGACATGGTATGGTTACATGACTTCATCAGATTCACATACATACACATACATACTGTAATACATTATTTTAACTTAATATTGCTAATTCTTCTTGTGCTCTGCCACTGCATCTGAGTCAGACCAAAGTCCAGACATGATGTCTGCTTCCTGTTACTGTTTCACATTGCTTTTGTGGCAAAATGGCTGATAGGAGAGAAGAAAGCCTTTGAAGTGTTCTGACAATTTCTGTCAAGAAGATCCCAAAACCATGGATAAATGTTTCTTTCTCTCCCAGAACTTGCAGCTTAAAATACCAGAGGGTTCACTGCTGTTACTTTTCTTATTCAAAACCCATATGAAACCACTTGAGGATATTGTGAAATGGCATAGGCTACAATGTCATCAATATCCTGATGACACCAAGCTCTATGTCTCCTTTTCATTGAAGCCATATGTTACAGCTTCCTTGTGTCTGGCAGAGATAAGACATGGATGAAAGCCAGTTGGCTGAAGCTTTCTCTAGATAAGATGAAGGTAGTATATGGGTTTGGCAAGGGAAAAGTGTTTTGAGTTGACAAAAAAATCTGCTTCCAAAGTTGAGGGAAATTCCCATTGTCAAAATGCACAAGGGATTCACAGCCTCCCATCTCATCCTGAAGTCCCAGTGACAAAAGAGACCTGAATCTAGATTTTACTCACAAGGTGCTCACTGGCTTTCAGTTGACCGCTCTGTGTTGGTCAGGCATGCAAGGTCAATAAAGGCTGTTATGCCTTTGTCATTACTTTTAGATACTGTCTAGCCTATTCATAAAGATGTCCAGTGACAAAGACTCCATGCCTTCCTAATCTATTGCTGTATGCCACCAGATTCCTACAGGAATACCAAGTATTTACTAATAATTAGCTGACATCTTTCTTACCATAATTGAAGCCTGTTGGTATTCACTTTCCTCAGGAACATGAGGAATATGAAAGGATTTGCCTGATTATCCTTTTCTTCGGAGCAGTGTTTCTTGTGTAGTTGAAAAGCCACATTATCTTCTTTAAGACCCTTGCTTAGGTTAGACAATCCCAGATCATTCAATCTTCCCTCACAGAGCAATTATTTTTTAGACTTCAGAATATACTTTTTTTTGCTCTCTTCTCTAGCTGGACTTTATTTCTTGAAGTGCAAGCCCCAAACGGAGGTCACAGTAAATCAAGTGATATTTTAATCTTCTATTAAATATAGGTAGGCAGTAGCACCATTTCTGCTCCAGGTCCTTCTGATGTATTTACTTGGTGGAGGATCTTTGCTTGCTATCTCTTCTGCAATATGATAATATGCACTCAGCCCCCAAACAAAACTATGCTTAGATAGCACAGAGGCACACAGGGCAATGCAAACACAATAATTTCCACTCGTGCTCCAAATTCTCAGCAACATTTGATGTTTTGGATAACATTACGTTCCTCTAAGTTGTCCGTCTTTTTTTCCTGCAATTCAGAGTTCTCGTCTTAACTGCTGACCCTCCCATCACACCAGGTTTTTTGAGTCCCACCATTAAGTGGAACCTTTCTGCTATAAAGCATTATGTCCTGATCCACGCTCATGTCCAAAGCTGCTAATTCTTCCAAAAGCTTGAGTCTTTATTGCTCCTTTTAGTCTTTCCTTAGTCCTTGTAGAAATTTCCACTGCCCACTTTCTCTTTGCTTCTTCCAAATGAAGAAGCAGGAAGAATTAATTTTCTCAGCCCATTGGACTAGATGACCATGAAGGTTAATCCTCTAGCACTGTCACTCATCTGGCTGGCATGGGACATCTCCCTGTCGGTTCTGCAACGGAGCTTTTCTTCAGCTAGAAGCCACAAACTGAACGGATAGACACACTTACCTACCAGCCACCATAGGATTGCCCTTGGTCATATTTGGGGGTGACAGACATGGGTTCAACCGTTCCAGAGCACACTTCATCCTTGGCGTCTGTCTCTTGTCTTTTATTTCCACAGTGCTCCACTGCCACTATGGGACTACTCTGGAAGCACAGAAGGAGCCTTCTCAGCTTTGACTAATACAGAGTGAAGCTACTTACTCCATTGTAAGGCAAGGAAAAATGAATTAAAAGAGACAAATAACATGCGTTCTCCATACTGTGGATGAGCTGCCAAATGCAAGCTGGCCTGATTACCTTGATGCCTGACTTTCTTCACGACAAGTGGATCAGGGACAAACTCTCTGATGTGGGCAAAGTAGCTCTGGAGGCAGAGTACTGCACCTCTTGGTAAGGCTCACCACTGTGTCCAATAAAAACAGGCAAATGGGAGAGTCAGAAACTTTTTAGCAAATAAGTAAAAGGAAGACTACATTAAATTAAGTTTATAGAAGAACAAGGAGGATGACCAAACAAGAGCCAAGCTGGTCATTTCTTAATTACTCTATCTGCTAAAGAGATAGGCAATATTTATGTAAATTACATAGGCTCCATGTAGCACAAAGAAGTTACTGTCCTTCCTCCTGCTCCCTTAATGAAATTTATGATTCTGCAATTTATTAAATCCTTCTCTCACATGTGGAAATAAAAAAATAAAAATCTTCAAGACACCCCCAGAGGAGCACAAGAGGCAGCCAGCTGATGCAAACAGCATGTCAGGGTTTTATGCAGAAACTAGGAGTACTAAAAATGGGAAGCAGATACTTCAGAAAAATCCCTGAAAGTGTTGGTGTTCAGGTTCGGCTGTCCAGGGAGAGAACCAATGTGTTCTCAAATCATTACTGTGGATTTTTGGTGACTGTAGTGCCATTCATGAAGCAGTTATCCAGCTCTGCCATGTGAGCAGCCAAGATTTCATGGCTTTCTGACTAGATTTTAAGGGGAATGTTGTGGAGCCCTCATGTTTCATGCCCTGGAATTACAAACTGCACAGTGACCATCTTAGTACCTAACAAATAAATTAATTTAGTATAAATAACAGCCCTGAAGAACTGCAAGCTTTGTTATCTGCACATCAGAGACTTTTTCAGTGTTTTAAGAAAAAAGCATGTAAATATGAAGACCCTGAGGTTTCTGGTTAAAAAGAAATTACAACAGACTCACACTCAAGGGGAAATGACAGTATGGCTAAGTGAAAAGAACAGCTGGGGTATATGTAATGTTACAGTTATTTTTCTGTGCTTCCTCTAGGATGAACCAAAGACCTTTTTTTGCTGGATGCTGAGTGCCCTAAAGTCCCATTACACATCTCAGAAAAGAACATTAATGGTTTTATTGGGACCCATATCTGCACATATAACATGGCCTTTGAAGATGAAAGGATTTTTTTTTCTCTGCTTCCATTTGTTGCCTCTTGGTTGACATGTTCCTATATGGACACTCTGTCCCCAGATATCTGTTCCCTGATCAGGGACATCAATAACATCCTCAGAGGGAAGAGTCTGGAACACCTATGAAAGTCAGAAGTGTGAGGAATACATCTCAGATGATGCAGATGCAGTCGCTGCTGTATGATCAGATAAGCAACATTGCAAGTTCATTTTTGTATGCTAAATAAAATAAAAATGTCAATATTTACACATAACCTTCAAGGCTCTTACATTTGCAGCTCTTTAGTATTCAGTGCAGACCACATTTTCTTTAGTCCGTTACCAACAGCTTGGAAATTTAGTTAGAGGATGCAACCCAAATGTTCCTCCAAATGTTGTTTCCAAATGGTCATCTTGAAAAATGCTGTTTAAAAGGATGAAACCTTTATGTGAAGATATAAGAGCCCATGCACAGAGCAATATAAACAGCAAGGAAATCATCTGAAGATTAAACCACTAATGATAAAGATATTACTGTTAGGCATAGTTTAATTTGTTGGTAACTAAATCACCAGAGGCTTTTTACAGCCTTCTTGGAACCTGACTATTGTGTAGTGCATATTCAACCTCTAAGTGTACAGTGACACAAACAAATAAAAGCGACCATAACAGTTGAAATGTAGTTAGAGACACAATTGAGAACATCTGTATTGTAAGCAGAAATAAATTAGAAATACTGAAGTGTTTTGTAGCTGTGAAACTGAGGGATAAAAAAATAACCTACAGCACCTGGATTAAGCAGTTGTAAATAATGTATAAAGGAAAAATCTCATTACCCCCTGTGTAAACTCCCCCCCAATGAAATATATTTTATGAATGTTGCATCACAGTAATAAATGCAGCATTTGTTTTCCCCATAAACTTTCCATTTCATGACTATAAGATAGTTTGGATTTGGAAATAATGGCCAGTGAATGTACTGTTTGCAGGATTAGTTTCCCTCAACAAGCAGCTTTGAACTGACCTTCAGTTTTTTTGGGCTAAAGAGCAGGGACTTACACAGGCTTAGCAGAACTCATCTTTGTGTCTACAAAGCTGTGTCTGTGTTCTCCAGTTGCAACAGAACCATACTATACAAACAAATCCAAAAGGACCACTAGAGAGTATTTAGACTCTGAGCCTTGAGTGTTGTAATTGCCTGATATCATGAAAGATTTGATGAGATTGTATTAGGTAATGATTAGAAACAAATGTAGAAAGTTCTCCCTTTACAAAAAAAGAGGTCTTATAGTGGACTGCTGCATGCTGCAGGATACAGAGCTTCTGCTTACAGTAAAAAGAGCAAGTGCCGTAGAAAAAAACTGTAATGCTTTTGAGTTTCCAGTTTTCCTTTGAAAATATTCTCAGCTTTGTGTAAAAATGCCAGGACTGATTCCTTGCTTGTGTCAGCTTTACACTATCAGCTTTGCTGAAGTACTCAACAGATTTATTCTAGATTTAGGCAGTGTATTACTGTCAAATCGAACCATTAGCTTTCTCTTGAAGATATCTTGATTCCCCACATCTGAAAAGGGGTCAGCTTCCTGATGATCCAGGGCACCAATCGCTGATCCCCTTGGGCGAGTGCCGACACACCATCACCCGGCCACAGCCCGGTGAAACAGGTGAGAATGCGCATGAGACGCTACAAAGGGAGTCAGCATCTAGAGTCAAACTGAAACCTAACAGATTACAAATTAAAAGGATAAGAACTTCTCACTGGCTGAGAGGGATAAAATGTCACAAACATAAAAACATTATAAAGTTAGGCTTGAGTCTGGAGTACTTTCCCTTTATGATTAATGATTGGGCTCAACAAGGATGGGAAGGGCAAAGCAAAGTTCCTCTTGAACCAGCTTAAAAATGCCACAGCTAAAGAAAAAAATATGGGAACATCAATTTAAAAAAATAACAAAACAAACCCCCTCTACTAAAATGTAAAGGTCAGGAAAGATTTGGGTGTTTTAAAATGCTGTCTTGAAGAAATTTCATAAAGGTTAAGATGTCATGTAGTTTCAGAGTTATGGGCACTGGAGGGGGGTCCTTGAGTGCCAGCTATTCCTCGGGCCACTCACTGACTGTGAGCTGCAATGACAGTGGACAGCGGGAGGCTGGCGGATCAGAAGCTATCACTGTGCCACTGGGGAAAACCCATGTCTTGCTCCCCAAAGAATGAAGAGCTGTGTGAATATTTCAGCATCTGAGATTCAGGCAGTAGATGAAATAGAAAAACATGCCTTAAATATAAGGGCCTAATTTAAATTGTCAAGAACAAACATATTCAGCATTCAGGCTCTTCAGCTCAGTTCACTGTGCCTGGGAGGAGCGGGAGGCACAGTAGGCATGTTAAGAAGAGCCCGAGGAGCTCCTGGTGGCAGCCTACCCTGCACAGTTCCATGGCTCCAAACAACATGTGGATTCCTTGTGGTCCAAAATCCCTGAGGGCACTCAGGCAGGCAGGACACAACAGGAGCTGTAATGCTTCTTTTTTCAGGTGTTACAGATGAGAGCAGGAAAGTCAATACAACTGGGGAATAGTTTGGAGGGCAAGTTTTCCTTCGCCTGCACTCTGCCATGCCCACTTGGCAGTGGTTAGGTCAGCTCCCTCCTCCTGCAGGCTCCTGTGCCCTGATCCCATTTAGCACTGACCTGGCCCTCCTGCCTCATGCATCTCGTTCTCCAGGTCCCCCTCTCTCCTCTGGTCTTTAGTTCTCTCATACAGCATTGCTGTTTTGTATGGACTACAACTACTGAAAAAAACCCAGACTTTGTGGCTTGAATTTTTTTCCCTTCACTCTCATCTTCATGAATTTCAGACTTTAGTCTGTATCAATGGAGTAAGAGACACCTTTCCCTGCTTCAGATATTCCCTGCCTCACCTCCCCGCCTCAGGTTTCCTCTGATAGGCCATTTTACCTTGCTTTCTGCTTTTGGCATACTGGCTACCCTAGTGATTTTGTATATTCTTTGACAGCAACTTGGGGAGGAAAAAGCCTGGCATTGCTACCCAGAGCTCCTACATGGGAATTGTGGATGTAGGGAAAGCAGAGCATCCACCACTATCTCTTGACAAATGAAACCTATTTCAAAATGAAGTGAATTGCACTTGCAGACAAAAGGTAAATCATGAAAAGGTGAACTATTTTCTCTTAATGATCAAACAATTGCTACACAGAGGCTGTAAAATAACAGAGAGAGGAGAAAATCTTAGGAAACATATACCTGTTCTGGACAAATGTTACATGGAGGGTAAAATTCTACAAGTATCAATTATTTAATGAACAGAAATAAAAGAATGTTGTCATCAAAATACCATCAGGACCCTGTTTCATCACATATGGATGGTACTGTTCCAACTGAAAGTGTAGTGAATAAAATGATCTTAAGTTATTTTAGAGCTTAACCTCTTTTGCCTGCTCCTCCTTTTGCTCCATTTTGTCCTTTTGCATACCCATTTGTTGCACACTGCAAGCTCCCAGTGACAGCTACCGTGAGGCCTGATTTTCAGCCCTCTCTCTGGCAGCTTTGCACTGCTCAAGAGAGCAGAAGGGAAAACAGGTCTGCCGCCCTGAGAACTCCTTGGATTGTGAGGTCTTGCTCAAAAATCTCTTGCCCTGCAAAGGGAATATAGTAAGGACAGCACAAGACACAGCTTCAGAAACCTGGATTGCCAACCCAAGAATGGGGAGAAAAGTAGCTTCGTTTATTTTTCCCAGCCCTTACTCAGATACTGTGTGTAGCAAAGTACAGCTACAGGTATGTGCAGCAGAGTGTACTCTGAGTCTCACTGCTTGCTTTTTTTATTCTTTGAAGAATGTAATGCAAAATTACACTGCTGTATAAATAGTTACCATAATAAATAATTATAATGGCAGCGAAACTTCCCCCAGTGTTGTATTTCTCTTTCCTTGGTTTACATAACTGCCTTGTTTCTCAGAAACATCCTCCAAAAGTTGCTATTCTTTTCTGCCAGACTAATACATGCAATTATTTCTCTGAAAAGCTAAATACTCTGCTTTAGGGAGCGAAACAAGATGTTAGCTCAGTAAGTTTTGATACAGCAGAAATGCAACTAACTAATAATTCTTTACAGAAAATTAATGTATCTTTATAATTCTTGGAGAAAACTGAAAAACTGCATAGTTTAAATGATTCTTCACTCAGCAAATAAAGCAAACAAAGACATTTTTTTTTCTGTCCACTGTGTACGCCTGTGTACGTCTACGACAAAGACAGAGAACCCAGGCTCATGCACACAGGCAAAGCAGCTCCCAGCATCACCTCCCCTTGTCCTCACCCTCTAGGCACACACTGTGCATCCTCGGAGCCTCCCGGCTGCTGGCTCACATAAGTCTAATTTTATTTATGGTTTCCCTCAATACAGAAAACATATTTGAACACATTTGTCTTTTCTCCCTCTGTCAGAGACACAGATGTGTATGTATACATATGCATGTGCATGCAAAACATTCACACCTACCATACTCTTGAGTTTAGCATCAAAATGATGTTGAAACACATTATTAGGGCATATTTTTCTATCTGAAACTGGCTAGAATTTCCCCTAACAGCTGCACTCTAGATTTTAATTAAATAATACCAGTTGTGCCTTATTTAACCCAGCCAGCACATCTTCCTTATGTTTGGGAATACTAATTTTTAAATTTTAATCTTTTTTTCCTAATGATTAGGCTTGTATTTTGATCTGTAGCACTCTATAGCTAAGAAAACCATCAAATCAGTGTAACATTCATTACATAGGCAAGGAAGGGGCATTTTTTTTTGGCTAGGGCAAATCTTGGCACATTTTAATTTAAGCCAACAAATTTGTCCCTGAAAAGCAAATACGGGTCAAAATAGTCAAACCCCTTGCAGCTTTGGTTCTCTGATTTGCTGCTGCAAACCTACAGACAACAAGCTGAAGGCTTGTTCCCCTTAGACCATGAAAAACAATTAGCCTTTGGAGTCATCATCTCTGTTGCTGATGCTATTTAATCAAAGAGGGGTTTTAGGTAAATTGAGTATCTACAGTGTTTGAATATACTGATAAAAGAAATAAAATTTGTCATGGATCCCTGATCCATTCAGAAACTCAACATCTGCAAAATGCCCTAAAAAGGAACCGAAATAAAGGTGTATTATCAGCTTTGATATCCATGGGAAAGTTCTTGCACAAGTGAAAAATGAAGGGAGGCTGAACCATTCCTTTCTCCTGGTAAATATTGTAATAGTTTTTACTTTATGGTTTTTACTTGGGAAATGCAGCTCTTGATACATTTACCTCATAGAAACTACTGGTTACCAACGCAAAAGCCCACAGAGAATAGGAGCAGAAAATCGTTCAAGAAATTTGTTCCTTTAAAGAGTAAGAACTTCCCTCAGCTTTAACACAGTGCAAATCTTGCTCCTGAAAAGGAGAGTCACAGAGTGACTGCTGACACAGCAGAAGTTTGGAACCTGGCCCTGTGAGCTGCACCTCTCCTGTGTCACCTGTCTACCAAGCTCCATCACCAATTACCATCAAGTCAGTCAAGATCTACATGATGAGCAGGAAATAGTACCTGTAAAATCAGCTTAAGAGGGAACACATCTTGAAAGCTGTACAAGCAGGGGGGACTAGCCTGACTATGTGCTGGTGTGATTTATAACAAGAAAAGCAGGGTGCACTTTCTGTGGAACTTTATTACCGCCTTGTCCTTGGAGGCAGCAAACAGCTTCTCTTCCATAATTGTCATATACACCACTGTAGGAATAAACAGAGCATGCAGAGTGTGCTACCCAGAAGCTGCAGGGTGGAAACAGCCCCCTGCTTGGGATGGGGGAGGCAGTGGAGAATGGAAGTTACTACATAAAAACAGGTACCTGCAAGAGCAGCCATAAGTCTGTAACTTTAAGACAAATAAATATATTTGCATCTACAGGGAAGAAGTCTGCCATATCTGAAAAAGCCGTGAAGATTTTCTCAGCCATCACACAATTTGTCTCCATGATACTTTGCTTCCAGTGTCATGTACATTACATCCTATCTGTCATCGGAGTCAATCTCAACAGCTGCTTGACATGGCTCTAATCAAGACAGATACAAACCCCAGTAACAAAGGTATTGTTGCCCCCAAAGCAAAGTTGACACAATTGGCTGGTATGTTTATTTAAATAGCTCATATCTATCCTGTTAGCACATTCCAAATCAAAGTCCACATTGTTTATTTTAAAGTGAATTTTGGTCTCCTGCTCTCCTTTGTTTATGAATGTCTGTGTTTCTGACAGCTGATAAAGGGCATGCTGAAGATTTACAGTATCCACAGCTGTTTGTGTGGTGCAATGGGACTTTCCCCACATAAGTTTGCTCTATGTGCCTCAGCCACAGAGAAAACTCCCCGGTGAGAGCAGAATCTCATGGTGAGGACAGCTTGTCTTGCCCTGTATTGTTCTTCCATTCACTGTGGGGAAATTGCTGCATGTCAAAGCTGAGCAAAAGCAACTCTGAGACAGCTTGAAGTCCTTCCTCAGGTGGAACCTTTGGGAACAGAAGTGGTGCTGGCTTCAGTGTGCCTCATGTCCAACAGTGCAGTTTCTATGCCCATTAACTCTGACACCAGGCAAAATGGTCATATGGCGTTAGTTAGGAGTAAAATTTTATGTTCCATTTAGGTTCTGTTTATTTATACCTGAGTAATTCCACTGCCTTGTTACTTCTGTAACTCTGAAGAGAGTCAGTCTAGAGACTCCTGCTTTTGCAAGTCCAAATTCTATCTCCTTTGGCAGGATTCTGTCTTTACACCAACTGGAAAGGAGCAAGGACAGATGGAAAAGAGTCCATGAACTGAAACACCCGGAATCTTTGGCTCCAGGTCAAAAATGTACCACTTTTGGCCATCTTTGGTCAATTTGCTTCACACTTTCCCAGTAGCGGCATGGGGATCTACGTTCAAGAACTTCCCATTTTTCCTTTATCATTAGAAACCTGATGTTCAAAACCCTTGTGAGATGGTCAGGGCAGCATCATATTCTCTTTCAGCTGCACACATGCCAAGAAGTAACACTACACGTTTGCAATATTATACATTGCATCACATCACATCACCTTTTAGTTTACAGAAATCCTTGCCCAGACTATCAAAGCCAGGGTGGAGAAATACATAAGTGAGCTATCTGCAGGTGAGGACTGCACAGGAAGTGTCCTGGTGTAATTCTTGACTACTCCCAACTACCCAGGGTTAAAGTATGCTCGGGCATGTGTCATATGCTCCAGTAACTTCCAGCTCTTGCTTGGTAAATAAGATTCAGGTTCTTTGTCTTCATACTGCAAAACGATCTCTTACAGATCTAATAAATGGTATAATTGGATAAGTAGACACCTGTTAGTCATATGACCTGACAAAAGGTAAGGAAAAATAGAAAGACATGGATTAAAAAAAGCCCTGAAGAGAATAAAAGAAACATGCCAAGAGAAAATATGACACACATACTTTATACATGTTTAATTTCTGTTGTTTTGGTTGGAAAACAGCTGCAGGTGTCCTCTAATTATATCACCATTTTCACAAATATCAACTGTCATATTTAATTTGTTACATTTACCATCCAGCCTCCTCAAACAGCGCACTTCTTTCATTACACATTTAGTGCCAGAGTTTCTAACATTCAAGCTAACTTTCAAGCAAGTCAATTAATGCATTATTTACAAGTGAAATGTTATTAAAAACAGATTCTTAATTTACTAATGATTTAGTAGACCCCAGGCAGTATTCCAATTTGTTTTTATTGAAATTGGAAGAACATTTAGAACAAAGGGGAAAGTAATGTCAAGGATATTTTGGCCTATTTGTCTGTGCTGCACTTTCTGTGGAATTACGTCTACCCCTACATCTTCCCTCCCTCTTTTTTATATTGTATTTTTAATACATAACCTAACCAGTTACAGCATGATTGAGGGGAAAGGTCTATGAAAAATGAAAAACAGCACAAACACTATTGTGAGTTTTGTTTTTAAAAAGCACCAGGCAGTCTGGAATGACTCAATACACATGTTCACCATACAATACAGCATATTTTGATTTACAGCGCTGTTCTAGCAGCACAGCAGGTTAAGAAGGTTAGAAGTCAAGGGAAATTAAATGTTATTAGCATTCCACCATTGTTGTTCTGTACAAAAGTGAGTATGTAACTTTTCAAATGCATTTTTAAACTCAAATTTGTTTCTGAGGCTTTTAGCTTGTCAGAAACTTTTATGAGCACGTGTGTGCTTTGTCCTTTCCCTTTTTTGCTCCTTTTCCTCTCCTATCTGTGCCCATTCAGGATGTTCATTAAGAATAAATCCACTCCCACCTTCTCTCTTTGCCAAACTGCCACTACCTACAATACTGCTGTACTCATTAAAATGTTGACATTGACTTTTAGGGCCACTTAATACGGGAAATATCTGTGATTCAGTGGCAATACTAATCAGTCACAAACACTAAGAATCAACATTTGAATGGTCACCAAGAGAGCTTAAATATATTTCTTTGTGTTTGTTTTTGTGGGGGAATAAATGAAACCAAAGCAGGAATTCATGATCAGTGTGTTTTACTCCCACAGGGTGGCTTACCAACCACAGATATACCCAAACCACGAGGCTTCAATCTGGCTTTAAGGGCAGGGTGGGGAATGCTTGTTTCAGGACACTGGCTCTCCCATGTATGGGAACACCTGACTCAGACCAAGGTGTGGACACCTTCACTGGGAGATCCACATGTGGGTAAGGAGGCTGGGGTAGGGAATGTCTAATTTAGGCATTTCAACTCCAGCAGTCTTGGTGAGGAAATGGGGAGGCTAAGGGGTGCTTTCAGAGAGCACATAGGGCCCCAGGTCTTGTTGTTTCTACGTACATAAAGCCTGCATCAGAAGAAAGTTTGTGGGCAAAATACTACCACACCTAACTAAAGGAGAGCCAACCCAGATAGGTCTACACCACCACTACCTCTTCTAACGTGATTAAGAGAGACAAAGCTTAAGCTTCTTTGTGCCTCAGACTGTTATTTGTGAAACAGGGATAACACTGCTTCTGTATCTTGCAAAGCTGATACAAAGATCAATTCAGTAATTATTTGGAGTGATCTTCTTTACGATGGCAACAGTGCTCACACAAATCAGACTGATGGATCTGTACCTTTCCCTACTGACCCCTGATGTATTTGGAGGACCTCCTGTAGGCGACAACTTCCTAGGATTGGATGTGAAGTCAGATGCACCAGGCTGGCCACGAAATGACCCTTTACTGATGGTACCACAGAAGCTGCAAGCCCTGCCCTGTCACCAAGTACCTTGGGTCCCTGTAGGTTACTGGGTGTCTAACACAGCGCTGGTTTCAACGTACAGAGAGCCAGGCTGGCTGTGCACTGCCCTCATGAGTGTCTTGTGGCCAAGTCTTCTGCTGGTCCCTGACCAGCTGAAGGTCCATTTTTGCTGGAGGGTCCTGCAAAGCCGCAGGGATCATCAGAGATTTGACCTTTGTCTACCTCACCAAAAGCTGCTGACATCCAGTGCTGACCCAACCCACCTCCTGTGGCTGGTTCAGAGGAGGGTCAAGAGCCTCCAGCCAGCATGAACCCAGCTAGCTTTGCTTAGGTAGAGGAGGCAGGGGCTTTGGGTTTAAAAGCTTCTGTTCTCACTTCTGCTGATGAGCTGTTGTGCTGGATCATTGCTAAAGAAGTCATCAGAAAGTTTCAGACTTTGCAAACTAATGCTGTGTTTATTCAACTTTCCAATCATTCCTCTCTACTATCTGTGTTTCACATACCGTGAAACTGCACTACACTGTGCAATTGAATTAGTTGTACAGTGACTCAAAGGCATTAAACAATGACTTTGATATTTTAAGTACTGTCTAGGAGGGATTTTTAATTCCTTCCTCATAATGAAACAAGAAACACATGAAAAAAAGCCCACAGTTACACAACCCTGTAACATTGATTTTCTTTTCCATCCTGGGTAGACCTTCTGACACAAGAGAACAAAAAATATCCTCAAAGCCTTCAGCTTGTTTAGTAGCAGAATAAAAATAAAACAAGCATTGACACACAATTTTAATGTCACTCTGTAACACAAGAAATAAGTCCCTATTATTAATGCACCTTCTAAGTTCACAGTATGTACTCAGGAAGCAAATTCTATTGGAACTTTCCAGATACTGAGTCTAAGGGTGGACATGTCCACCCTTCTCCAGCTGCAGCTAGATCTGCTGAAATGGCCAGTGCCCCAGATATGGGGCTGGTTAGCAAAGCCCTGGTATTTGAACTGCTCAGGGTGAACCTATTCATTGTGACTGTGACAGATGAGGGAGTGGCCACGCAAACAGCTTAGCTGGCAACATAGAAGGAGATGTTAAGTTTTGGCAAAGAAGTGATGACAAGCTGCTGGAAGGGAGACCCACTGCTGGCACACCAACAGTCAGAGGAGGATCCACACAGAACCTCAATCCTACACTGGTACCCCTGGAAAGCTGGGGAGAGGAAAAAGAAGAGGTGGCTGTCCTTGCAGTCACTTGGTCAGCAGGACCCCAGAGTGGCAGGGAAGCAAACGGCTGCTGAGTGGAGTATGGGGCTGAGGTGGCCCCAAAGGCCAGCAAGGGGATCAGCTGTCACTATGGCACAAACAACACTGAAGGAGAGTAAGTTCTGCCACTGACAAAAGACTCTCCAGGCTGCTTCTTACTGGAGGTGGAAGTGGGGGTAGAAAGAGGGAAAAATGAGTGAAAAAATTCTGTGAAACTACTGGCATTAGCTGCTAGGAGCACAAGGCCAGGCACCTAAGTGATGACTCACATCTGACAATAAATACATGAATAGTTGTTGAAAGTGTGTTTGACTTTCACAAAGGGGTTTAAGCAAATATTTGTTTGTTCATTAGTCTTGAGCAACATTTTTATGGCAGGAGAGTCATTAAACCTTGACATATATCTGCAAGAGAGATATTTGGTTGTTTTACAGATTAAGACACAAAGCAATGCACACTGTTTACACGGAATCGCCTTGAAATACCTGTATTGGAGTGAGATACAGTTATTAGACACTGGCATTATGAATCTTCATTGGGATGCCATGTCTGCCATGTCAACTTTAAAGGGCCCATTTCTTCTTGTGAGTTTGCATCAACTTTCAGCTTCCCTTACTAGTCTTAAAAAGTTGATGAATGAAATCTGCTTCATTAATTAAATTATACCTGTATATGAGAAAGCCATTGCCTATTACAGATGGTGTTGTAGGGTGCCTACAACCACTCACAAACTCCTCAGGACAGATCACAGACAGCTCTGTCCTGCATTAGGAAAATATAATTTGACTAGGAAACCCCTTCCTCAGGTATCCTGAGGTGACGGCACCACAATCACAACAATTTTTGTGTTAAAAGATTGCCATGGTATCAGATGGCCTGGACAAGAAGCACAGATCAAGCTCTGCAAAGTGTCTGTGTGTGGGCAAGGCCATCCTCACAGCCCTTTTGTGCTCACTGGAGCCTGGACCAGCTGCTCGCTGGTGGGTTGTGCTTGGGTCACTTGTCAAGCTCTGACTCAGGACTTGTTACAGCAGCTAGAAATGAGGAAGACCCATCATGCCTCTTCTGATGGTTGCAAGAGACATTTATAAGAGCTCCCTCCTTTAGAGCTACTGTGTACTATTTATGATATGTGCATTCCAGCAAAAAATGAAGTTGGATTATATTTTCAATCTGCAAAGCAGATTGGGAGGTTATTGTGACCAAATCCTCAATGAGGTAACACTGACTGCAGCATAACTATCCTGATTTATACCTATCAACACATAACTATTCTCAAACAAGTTACGTTTTGCCTCTTCTCTCTATTTTTTCCCGTGAGCAGAGCTGCATAGTGTAATGTTAGATGTGATGAGGGTCAGCAATAACATAATCACAGATCTGAGGTCTCCAATTTATGCACCTCTGTGTCTTCACCTCATCTCACCAACTGATAACATAAAAGGTTACGATGTGCAAAGCAAAAAGCCCAAGTTGTTAACACCCTGAACTTGAAAATATTACATTCCTAAAATTATTGCAAGCACAACCTACTTGACATCCTATACAGATGATGTGAATGGAAGATGGCATGCAAATTTCTCACAATATAGTGGCATTAAAATAATAAAAGCCTTATGTATATATTTGTTCTGACAATTAAACCTGTACATTACTTGACTTGGTGTAATTCATATCAGTATTTCAGCTGTACACTTGTGACACTGGAGAAAACTTCAGTTTGGGGGGAAATGATGACCAATATTTTTCAATTTCCCTATGCATCCATGGCAATGAAGAAACTGAAGCCACTGAATATAGACTGACATTATCTTCTACTTCCCTCTGCTTTTCTAGATAGCAAACATGTTCAAAATCAGTCCATAATGAGCATACTTTCCTGCCATCTCAGTGTGGGCAAAGCTGGTGTGGAAGAGAGATCTGACCAGGCTTTATGTCCTGCTGACTTCACTCCAATTACAATTTAGGGTGTTCACAAACCCTGTGGTGAGAAACTGAAAAAAATTTTACAGAATAAAAATTGTTGGCATGAGAGAATTTCTATGTGGTCTCAACCAGATGCTCAATCTAGTAGAACATATTGTGGGAGCTCAGAAGGAACTTACTCTGAAAGCTGACAACATCAGTCAAGTGTTTTACTTCCCTTCAGGGCTGTGTTACAAGGACTATCCATAATAGGCCATACTAACTTCAGAAGGCTTGGGACTGTGATTTTTTTGTGGGTCTTTTGTATTACAGCTGCTAGTGCTAATTTTATAGTTTAGAAAGCACAGAGAATGATACATTGTGTTTAAAAAAAAACGAAAAAGAGGAGTTCTCCCTTTTCTACTCTTGAATACAGCTGCAATATGTGCAAGTTTCAGAAAAATAAACCATCCAACCAAACTTCTGCTCATTGAAGAAATAATAACAACCTCTTGTATTCCCATTTCTCCCTTCTCTTGCTTCTTACTGCATATAACTCCATGTCCCTGAACATCTTCCTTTGAACCTTTGACTCTTCCTTCTTGATGATATTCCCCCTGCCTCAAACTTTCTCCAGAGGTGAGCCCAAGGCAGGCTGCAGAACTGAATAATCCTGAAGTTGATAACATGGATTTGCATTGAAATGTTTGGCACTGGCCAGTTCTGTTTGCTCTTGCAAACATGACAAGCAACTCTACCACCCAGTAAGCTCAACCCTTAACTCTTCATTTCCTGACTGGAAGAGAATCTTCTCTGCCTTGAATGATACTGCTGTAGACATTCAATACCTGTGGCACTCTTTCCTCAGATCTTTCCTCAGACCCCTTCGTGCCCACTAGCTAAACCCTTCAGATGCTTCATATATGAATTCTACACAAAGCTGCAAAAAAAAGATAGAAAAATTTGACATTCATTCCTAGTTGGCATTTGGTAGGTGAGCTCATAATCTTCTCATTGCCCTGGCACCAGGAACAACTGGGATTTGCTGCTTGAGAGAAACTGAAGTGATATAGGTGAAGACTGAAAAGGGAGGGTCCTGCTTCACTAGGAGGACTGCACTCAATTTATTGTGCAGTTATGAAAAAAGAGGAGCAGAGTGGCTTTTAGGAAGAGCATAAAACTTGGAAAAGAGGCCAGCTCAGGAAAATGAAGATGCTTCCTGAAGGAAGGTGAGGCCACATTGAAGAGTATAGATGAAGATCTGAAATTCTCCAAGTTTGAGAATATTTGGATGTTAGACGTCTGTCTCATCATTGCTCTCCTGCCTCAACATATACTGATGCCTCCTAAAAAGTGGTTCAGGTGTGCCTTGCTAGAAGCAGATACTCAAATGCGTAGTGAAAAGCTGAAATGGCAACACTGAGAACCAGCATGAGGAGCTTGCAGACATGTCTCAACAGGGAATGGTACAGGGTCTTAGCAAGCCTGAATCCTGTGAAGGATTGTGCAGGGAAAGCTGAGATGGTCAGGCACTGTACCAAGTTAACTCTGCTACACCCACTTTGAAACTCGAGAAAAAGGGACTAATATCTGAACAGGGGATCTCAGTCATCCAAACAGGGGAGTGGCCTCCTCCACTGGACTGTCATTCTTTTCTTTTCTTTTTTTTTTTTCTCTTTGGTTTTGATGCCATTTAGCATTTAAACAGGTGGCATTTGAGCAGAATCAGTTTCTCCAAACACTGCACCTTATATATTGAGTACAAAAAAGTTATTTCAAGGGCTGTGTTGCTATGTGATTGAAGAAACAGCAGTGCAGGGAGAAATGTCACCAATAAGAGCCTTTTGAAAATAGAAAACATTTAGCTGTTGTGAGATTACTTTTTCTGCTTTCATTGTTTAGAAACATATAAAACGACTGTAGTTCATATCTGCACTTTTGATACGTTGTGTGACTCACACTGTGATTACACCAGAAATACCAAAGAGGAAAAATATACATAACCCATGGTTAGGATTAAATGTGAGTTGCAAATAATCAGTGTTTACAGCATATTTAACCTGGGTGCAGTACAGTTTGTTCAGATTTTATTTAAGTCTGAATATCCAGTGTTGTGTTTGGAGCAGTAAGTGCTCCACTGACATGAGCAAGGACAGGACTTTTGCTGCTGAATGCCAAACAGAGTTTTGCTGAGTTCAAAAGTCTGTAAGTTCACAAAACAAGTAGTGTTTCTTGCCATAATTAAACGGCATAAAGCATTTGCTTAAAAAAAAGTTTTAATTACAATTGGTGTTTCCAATCCCAGTGCTGGAGGCGGTTGTCTTACTGAAAATTGATGTCCTTTATGGCATTGGCAATAGACAAATCCAGTTGAAAAGCCCGTAAACAAGTTTGTAGGCGAATTTAATATTGGTTTAACCACTGGAGAAAGCATTTTGGTTGTTACCCTATTATTAAAAGAGGTTGGAAATGGATTCACACACTCTCCTCTGCTGAGTTAATTGTCGTCTGGTTGGCAACATAGGCAACATCATTTTTCAGCAACATGGCCACCTCCAGCACTAAGCGCACAAATGCCAATTGTATCTGAAAACCACTTTTCAGTTCTACTACACAAAAAAAAACATTTTGTGGTTTATTTGTGATGAAAGACAATTCTCTTTTTAAGGACAATGGAACTATCGGTCTGAGCAAAAGAAATGAAGCTGGGAACTGTCTTTTAAACTCCATGTGAATTGTCAAATAGACTGATGAGTGATTACTGCTAAGCAAATTTTGGCCCTATTTGAAGGCGTGGATATTAGAAATTCACTCTGTGCCACACATCAAAGAACCTGTGCCTGGGTAGGGCTTGCCAGCTCTGAAAGTACATATGTGACTGCTGTGGCTAAACTGTGCTGCCCTGCTGCCCTCAGCTTCGGCCCCAGAGGTGGCTCCCAGCAGTCGGCACGTCCAGGCACTGTGGATTCCAACCCTGAATAAAGCCATTTCCATAGCCCTAAGTCCTGAAAAAGGGTCTGAATAAAAGGCCTTGAGCCTATGAATACACTCAACATGCAGACAATATTAAAGAAAATATTATTAGGGCTTTTGCAGTATCCAGCTGTGGGATTTTAGGTGCTTACCAGAATAAAGATGGGTGACAATTTTCATCTTGCATTTAAAACATTCCTCCCCATGCCAGAGATCTAATCAGGACAGAAATGACTAAGATGTCATGCGATACATTAGATACATATGCAGCTGATACAGCCTGACTGATTAGTTAGATGGGGTGAAGACATTTAGGCATAGGAAGACTTACCCCAATGCTTGTGCTGTCTCTGTCTCCACAAAAAAAAAAAAAAAAAAAAAAAAAAAGAAAAAAAAGAAAAAGAAAAGAACTGAAGCTGCATTCAGTGTGAGACAGATCCCAGTATGCCCTGCAGGGGGGACTAGCAGAGCCATAACGACATCACATGTTCCCTGTTCAAACTTTTCTCTCTGGAGGTTGTTATTTGATCTTTGACTACCAATTTAAAAAAATAAAGAGATTTTGAGCAAAATTATTACTGTCATGTATGCTGACTGCTGGGTCAAAGGTAGGTAATTGGCATGGTTTGGCCTCACCCACTGGGTGTAATATCAAACATGCAGTACAAATATATGAACACCTGTATTTTAAGCAAATTTGCTGACGTGGTGCTCTCACAAATTAGGAAGCAACATCTGTACTAATCTTAATTACTGAAGAGCACATTACCAAATGAGACACACATGTAGGGTTTTACCCAATCTGCCAATGAAACTGATTGTACCTGAGTTACCTGGCCAGTAAGGGCTAAGCAATCAGATAATGTGATGGATTAACATTTCTTAGAAGTGATTTAGCTAAATAAATGTAAATGGCAGAAAGACAAAAGGCAAAGTGATCAGTCCATAGACATGCTATGCTCTCTGATGCAAACAAACAGATTACTCAGAGCCCAGTTGTAATCTCACTACTGATCCTGGCTGTATTTTGACCAGTACAGTAGCCTAAAACTGACTTATTTTAGGAAGTAATCAGAGAGGTGAGGCCTTTTGGTCCTGTTACCATTCCTTTGGGACAACATTCTCCTTTTTTAGTGTTTTATATATGTTTTAAAAGAAGTGCAGTGCCTGGAGCCTAGCGTACAGAAACAGTTTTATAGTAATATAGAGAAGAAAAAAACCCATACATAAGGAAGATCCAAGAATCACTGTTAACTGCAATATCACAAAAACCAAGTTAGGTTGTACCCTTGGCTGATATAAACAGGTAACACTTCACAAGACAATCTCTTTTACATCTTTAGAACTCTGGTATTTTAAACGTCTTAATTTACACACTTCACATACTTTTGTGGATTGCTGTAAACACTGTAATTTCTGCCCAGATTTCCAACAGAGGATGTCTACAGAGTGGTTAACCTGGACCTGAAACAACTTTTTGCTATGTGCATTTGAACATCATTGTTCAAGTGAATTAAACTGGATTAAGCACAGCCTGCAAATTGTTTGTGGGGGTGGTTCTGCTGCTAGGGGACTGCCAACTGCATTGTGAGAGTCATGGTGCCTCTCCCTAGACTCTTGGAGACAATTTAAACTCTTTGTTTCACCCTTAGAAAGACTCATGGATGGTCTGCATGATATCCCACACTGGTTCTATGATAAGTGGATAACATGGTTGTGCTATGGTAAATGATATACTGCTTCGAAGGGCAGAAGAGCTTCTGTAAGGTGTTCAGCGTTTTCACTTTTCTTTGTCTTCTTTTCTATTTCAGTTGATTTCTCTTTTTCAGCCTCAGTTCATTCTGTGATCCTATTCTTACAGGATCTTTAGCATCTCTTATTTCTCTGGATTCCATTACTTCTTTGGCTTGTTTTGTACTTAATTTTTTGAAGTCTTTATACTTGAAAGTATATAAAGAAGCTTTTAGGCCTTTAGGTGGTTCTTCACTATGACTTTGGGAGCAAAATAGTCTCACAGAGATGTTCACTAGCTGCACCTCACTTAATATCACCACCTGACTTTCAGGCTGTGTTTTGTATCTTGTTTAGTGGTATTTATATGTGGCATGTATATGGTGTTTATGTAGGCCAACTGTATGAGGTTCAACAAGGCAAAGTTGTGGGTCTTGCACCTGAATCACAACAGCCCATCTGAACATGAGCCAGCTGTGCCCAGGTGGCCAAGAAAGTCAGTGGCCTCCTGGCCTGGACCAGCAATGGTGTGGCCAGGGGGACCAGGGCAGTGATTGTCCCCCTGTGCTCAGCACTGGTGAGGTCACACCTCGAGTGCTGTGTCCAGTTCTGGACCCCTCATGACAAGAAAGACATTGAGGGGCTGGAGCGAGCCCAGAGAAGGACAGTGGAGCCAGGGAAGGGCCTGGAGAGTGATTCATATGAGTGCCTGAGGAAGTTGGGGCTGTTTAGCCTGGAGAAAAGGAGGCCCAAAAGGTGACCTTATTGCTCTTTGTAACTGCCTGAACGGTGGCTGTAGTGAGGTGGGGATCAGTCTCCTCTGCCAGGTAACAAGTGACAGGACCAGAGGAAATGGCCTCAAGTTGCACCAGGGAAAATTTAGACTGGAAATTAGGAATTATTTTTCTACTGAAAGGGTAGTCAGGCACTGGAATGGGATTCCCAGGGAAATGGTGGAATGACCATCTCTGGAAGTGTTCAAAAGGCATGTGGCTATGGCCCTTGGGACATGGTTTAGTGGTGAATACGGTGGTGCTGGGTTAATGGCTGGACTCAGTGATCTCAGAGGTCTTTTCCAAACTTAATGGGTCTATAATTCTAAGGTATAAATGCTTTTTTGGGGGGAGATCTGACAGCTTTTTGTTTAGAGACATGTGACAGCTCAAAGGGAAAGCAACAGAAAATCATGCATTAATCCCATGGGGAAAGCCTGCTCACCAGGCTCTGAAACAAAAAGTATGGCACAGTCTGGCTCATTAAGAAGCACAAGGAATAAACCTGACAATAACTTTAAACTCCTTCATCTTTACTAAGGAAAGTGGCAGGTGTAGTGATAACTGTTCTTTCAAGTAGAAGACATAGCTCATATAGCTCATTGCATTAAGGAATACAAATCCATTATCAAAATCAACCAATATGCTTTTTCAACAAAACTAGGTAAAGTCTGGTACTGAAAGAATAGAATCCCTCCACTTATCCCACAGGGGAATTGTGGTGCAGGCAGTGAGGCAGCTGATGGCCAGAATAAAACCCAACCCCATCCCATCTACTGGCCCACGATGAACACTGCCAACTTTGGGAGGCCCTTGCACCACCCCTACAACACAGAGCAATTGCTGTTCATGGAACAACCTATGGCAAGATTTCTGAGGCACACATTCTGCTTGGAATGGGGATTTGCATGGTCTGCAGTCCCCTGTACCACACTGCCTCTGGTACAGCACATGGGAGGTGCTAAGTTTTTCAATCCCGTCTAGAATCAGAAGTGCCCACAAAGTCTGCCAAAAGAAAATGAAGAGTTGGCAAAGCTTGGGGAGAGTGGAAGTTTATATGAATCACATCTTCATTTGTGAGAAGTTTGAGGAAGAACATGATGTCAGGTTAAAACATGTTTGGAAAGGAATGTAGCTTGTAGGACTAAACTGAAATTAATGTGTGCCTCTACAAAGCCTGTTGCAGTTCTTGGCTCCTGTGACTGGAAAAGGGGAGTAAGGACAGTTCTAGAAATATAAAACCACAGTTCAAATGCTGCCAACTAACACTGTGGTGCATGTATGGGAGAAATAAGAGAGATGAATATTCAGAATTCTAAAAAACATGTACTAACATTTTTACTGTGAATTCACACCTTTCTTTCAAACTACATTCAGACCACAAGATGCTCATACAGTTATTAATAAGCAGTAATGATCAAAAAAAGATCAATACTGTTAAATATATTTTACTGCATTTTTCTGGAATTTCACAGCACTGGAATGCTCCTATAGTTGCTGTCTGTCACCTTATCTACTGGTAACTAAGCATACTTGTTGCTGATTTATGGATTCCTTTTTTTCAAAATAGTTGCAGAGAGAAAGAGAGAGGATGCTAGGGAAAGCTTCAGATATAATTCTATAAGGAAGTGACAAAAAAAGAGGGAGAAAGAGCTTTCTCTTCATGAGAGATAATACAGTTTTCTCATTCAAATTAAGTTTTTTGTTCAAAGATAAAAGAAAGCAACTCTCAGTATAACAGCATCACCTTACACATGTATAGAAGAGTATGCATTTAGTTCTCTACAGCAAAAAGAAGCTGGGAAAGCTGCATGAGACAGTTGCTTTTTCCCATCTTCTATCAACAAATCACAAAGGAAAATCCAGGCCCAGTTACAAAATCCCAGCCCACTTGCTTTTTCTACAGAATAATCTTTTATTAAGAAGCAGTTTGTGCCTTTTTTTTTTTTTTTTGTAAATTTTTAATCTGCAAAACTTTGAATGGCTTGCATGGAGGTGTAGGAGTGCCCTTTTCCTAAATTTGTCCACACTAAACTTTGAAAAGGCTGATGTGGGAACTATCCATAGAAAGAAGAGCCTGTGTTTCATTTTGCCCATAAATGGAACTGGATGCATGGCACTGGATTATGTGGAATGTGCATGGGATCCTGCTTACACAGCCTGTACATAAACCCCAAATGTTTGCAGGCACAGTTGAAAGTGAGCTCTGCTCAGAGCGGATGTTTCTCTTCTGTATGTCATGCAACAGGAATGCCAATCACATTAGTAATTTTACATCACAGCAGACTGGCATTGCATTAAAACTCCTCTGACATGGAGAACAGTTCTAGGATAAGATGATTTTCAGGATGTCTTTCAGAAGAGTGCCATTTATTCTCTATCCCCCCTTTTCTTTTTTTATAGATAATATCCCTGCACTTATCCTGTGGTAGTAGCCGGATGGCACATTAATGAGAACACTCATAACGCAGAAAACCTCATGTTGCTGAAAACTGATGTTAGTGGTCTGAAATGATCTGTTCCCAGAAAATTATAGTTACCTTTCCACTTACAGAGACCAGTCTGTCTAATTTTTCAGTTAATTTCAATTCTGACTTTACTTAAACCAACTCTGCCTGTTTGCCCTCTATTGCAGTTTATACCAATATTTCTGGAAGGCTCATTCTCTCTCACTTGCATTATAGTTCAGCACAGAAGGTGATTTAAACTTTTTCTGATTTGACAGAGATATGACTTAGCAGGTGTGGAAACATGGTCTGATGCATTTCTTATAGCTGCACTGTTGTTTCTCCTAAGGCACAATATTTACAGTAGGACCACCTAAATCATTTGTTGTATCATTTGTAAGCATTTGTTCTGAAATGCCATTTGACCGGTATATACATGTTAAGATGCAGGGTTCATCCTGAGCTCCTTATCTGTCTGCTTGACCAAGGAGCTGGGACACTGTGTGCAGGACCACTTCCAGAGCAATGGAATCACAAGAGCTGTGGGGGAACCGGTATATTACTAAACAACCACCACTGAACCCTTCGGTGTCCTGTTCCAGATCGCCTTGGAAGGCAGCAGCATGGATATGGCATAGGAGGGTAACATAAAAGTGAGGTTTGAGAACTGCTCCGAGCAATCAAGCCCTTTTTCTCACTGCAGTTAATGCTGAATAGAGGATCATTCTAATCCTCCTTAAATTGCTGCACAGGTGTTACAATGCCTGCTTTACAGCTACTCTGTCTTGCCCCCCTCGAGTGAACTATACCCTTTCCTGAAGCGCACCTGGGCTCACAGCAGTTGAGCACACAAAACCTCCTGTGAAAACTCCCAGCAAACAAACACTGTATACAGTAATCCAGAAGGAATAAACCTAACAGTTACTGCTTGATATTTGAGCATCGTTTAATGAGTGCCCAGAATTCATCTGTAAATGCACATTGTTAATTTTGGGCCTGCTATTCATTAATTAGAGGCTTAGTGGCAAGTGCCATTGAGCTATCTGCAATGTTTAAGGTTACATCAAGCCCTAGTAAATGGCTTGCTGATAACAAGATGCATCCATCTTCATTACTTGGCCACTCCTGTCTGAGTTTGCTCTGCTTCCTGTAAGGGCTGTGTCACTTGGAACTGAAGAATTAAACTTTTATCCAAACCAGATTCTGCACTTTCACCTCTTTTTATTCCTTGAGTAGTTCCAATTTATTTTACTTAAATGACATTGGATTACCTAACATAGAGAGGAGTAGTACCTCAACATAAAACAGTTGCCAGATCTTTAGTTCTGGGATGAAGTGTTGCAGTGGGTTAACATTTACAGAAACCATTACATTTATATTTGATCTGATACTGGTCTCAGTGTAAAGAACTCATGAGGTTGCAACTTAAATAGGATAAAAACCCAGAAAAACACAGGAAATTAATTTTAAATCTGAAGAATAAATATCCCCTTTTTCAGTTTACTTTTGCAATGGAATGCTCTCAAAATATATATCATGTAAGGCAATCATAATTCAAGTGAAATAGCATAAAGACACTTCCATGTCAATTCTCAGGTATACGTATGTCTACATCTGTTCATCCAGGGAAAGATCACTGCAACTAGTTTTCCCCTGCCTTCGCTAAACATGCTCTTTTTTGAGCAATAATGCTCCTTTCTGAGTCTAGGGAGGTGTAGTTGAACTTCCTAAACTCACTGTTTTTCCTTAAAACTATCAAGTAGAAGAACTTTAAATAGAAAAAGCAACCTCTTTTGGCAGATGGTCTTTTTAAGCAGCTGCTCCAAGATACATATAATGCTGCTTGGCATGGTTGTTTAACACATTAGGGTGCTCACAGGTATAGCCTTTTGCTCTCATGAACAAATTTAAGGACTTAAGTTCAATTTTAAGCATCACTGCTTGGGATAGGTGATTGTAATCACAGTGGAAAGCAAGTTTCTGGGTGCTGATGCTCAAACCCTGTGTGTATGTAAGAAGTGAAGTGAGAGAGGATGCTTGTTGCAATGATAGCTCAAGGGAGAGTACCAGAAAGCCCTTACACTTGCTTTTGAGCTGGCCCACGTATCACAGACTGGCAGGTTTCACTGGGGAAAAGACTTTTGGAGTGCTGCTGCTTGGTGTGCACACCCCCAGCTGGTTCAGAAGGCCTGTAAACCTGTCTCACATGTAGGGAAATAAAGGAAACACCAGCTGACACAGGGCAGGCAGATGTTGGGACACACCTATGGCCAGTGCAGCACTGAATTTACTCAGCCAGGCTGGTGACGCAAAGAGCGCACCTTTGACTCTGTAGGTGTTGTACTGCACGTGAAGATATCCATCCCCTCACCCCTCCCCTGCCCCCACTATCTAAGACACACAAAGCTACCAAATCGTGGTGAATTGCAACTTCTACATTTACAATCAAATTCCAGGAGGGTTAGTGGCACTCAAGTATCATTCTTCCATTAGCCTGCATCTTCGTTAGATACTAAATGAGAAAATAAAACTGAAAGGGTGGGGAGAAAAGACAAAGCAGACATAAACCTTGCTTTGCGACATTTAGACACGAAGTTATCTATATTATCCCTGATTGAAACAGACAATCTTAAGCTGAGTATTTCTTAAATTTACCAGAAGGATGAGCTGAACTCTTGAGGTAAGTGCTCTTTGAAGCTAATGTGCTACTGTACAAAGAAAGCTTTTTCTCCCTTTGAAAAGATAAAGCTAATATCGTGGCAGCACAGGCTACAATGCTGCCACTGAAATGGGGGTCAAAGCTGAAGGTTCTTTACTAACAGAAAGCTAAATAGAGGTATCTTAATTTTTTATTTTTATTATTATTAATATTATTCAAACAAAAATTCTATTCTAGCACCCTAAGATATTATACATGTGGCTGTCTGGAGAGAAAATCATTCATCTGTCCAATTTCTATTATTCAATATCGCTTTAAAAAATCAGAGAAGGAAGGAGAAAAAACTTTGGGCATCCTAAGGTCAAGGCGATTTTTAAAAAGGTTAAAAGCTGTTCAAAAGGGTTACAGTATCCATAAAGGCAAATGAGATTACATTTAAAGACTGATGGAGAAAAAGCAATAATTGAGATAAAACGCTACTGTCTCAAAAAGGTTTAGACTGAGGAAATGCTGATATTAAAGCAAAGAAATTGAAATACTTACAGATCAGCCATCACATCAAAGACAGCAGAGAATTTAATTAAATTTGCAACAATTATGTTTACTTTTAATGTTTACTAGGTTTTTTTAGTTTCTTCCATCACTGTTCAGTTAAATATTTTTTGTAATAACTTGGGGAATACTGTGATTGTGTATCTCCAACCACCAGCTCTCAACTGTTGACCTCTCTGTTCCCTGCATCTGTAATGTTACAAGCCTTCGTCCTGGAAAGAGTTATGATGCTTGAATCAAATACATTGTGAAGTTACAAAACCCATAACATGATATGGATAACGACTGCCTAGATACACTTATAAAAATATATTTTAGAGCCCCCCACAGAACAAAGATTGGGAAAAAAAAATCACAAACATTACTCTCTGCTGTTTGCCACTAATTTCACAAGTAATCATTAAATGAGATGAGTGTTGAATGTGAAGGCTGCTGTAAAGTTATACAGTAAATAAAATGCACAGAAGTCCAAAACCGCAAAATAGCTCGATCAAAACATCACTGAGGCCCTGAAATTCAAGCTATAAAAGTATTCTGAGTCCTGAGCTAGGCACAGGATCTCTGTTTAGCCCACATAATTTTGGTATTGCAACCTGTTGAGAAATTACAATTTGTATGTCAAACTGCCCTTTTCTCTGTTGTGACTTTTACCCAAGATTTACTAAGTCTCAGAGCTTGTAGTAATTATTGCTAAAGGGAGTCATGATAGAGAATTGTTTCACACCCAGCCAAAAAATTACAGCAAAGACATGTATTTGTCTCTTCTGTCTGTGAGGCAGGAGCTTCATCAAGTGTTGGGACACCCATGGATTCTTGACAGATTCAAGCAGTTTCTTAAAAACTGAGGGATATGACAAGCAGAGCGTCTAGAGCAGAAATGCCCAAGCAGTGACTGAGAGGCCGGTGGAAAGTGATTCAAGGCTTGATGCAGGGCTAAAAGCTGTTTGCCCCTCTCACTCCTCACTGTTCCATGGCTAGTCATTGCCAGTAGCACAGCCTGCCACAATGACCACTGTGTACTAGGCAAGGCAGCAAAACCAGCCTGAGAACACACAGGTTAGGAAACATTTAATAATTGAAAACTCATTGAACTTGGCCGTTCTCTGTATGCAGAGGATTTTTAAACTCATGTTAAACACTTCCTCACTTCTTCAGTATATAGATGCAAACAAATTTTCAGACAGGTAATACTAATTTTCAGACAGGTAGTATGTTGTGGATTGCTTAGGACCACTTTAATTTGAATGTCTAGTGATGGGCCAATTCGCAATCTCCAGGGTGAGTTACTGATGTCCTTGCTCACTTGGGATTTATTCTGCTCACTCACCAAAGAGCTTTGCAAAACCTCTGGAATGCTCATCATCATCATGAATAACAATTTGTCCGCTTTGAATAAAAAAAATTTCAGAGAAGTCATCATGTAAAAATGTCCAGTGGTCTGCAAGGTGCTTGTGAGGGGTTATCATGAAGAGGTTCCTGGCTATTGGAGTGGTTTGATGAAAAGACATCTATGCTGTGAATTCCGCACCCGTGCTGGAAAAAAATGTTCGCACATTTTTTTTTGTTTTATTTGTATCTGTTTGAGCTTGGATTTTCTCTGTTACCCTTTGTGGAGGTGTTCAAGAGCTTGGCTGAAGGAAATTTCTTTTATATTAAAAAAAAAGTTGTTAAAATGACTTTCCGATCTTGCATGCTTTGTTTTATTTCAGCCTCTAGGGTTTTCAAACAGGTGAGTTACCATCTACCAAAATCATAAGAAAATAAAAATGATATAGAAAAAGAGCTATGAAACATGTTTCAAAGAGAAGGGACAAACTAAGGAACCATTGCACAGGTCTGTAAATTACTATTTTAATTTGGGATCTATGACAACCTTGACAATGCCCCTTTATGTCTCTCTCTATTGTCTCTATTTTTACCATGCCATTTTTATTTACTGTTCATCTAGCAAATGAAGCCTGTCCCCAGCACTCAGAGTGCCAGGCTATAGAATTGCTCTAAGTCTCCCTGGAGCAGTGTTCAGCCACGGGTAAACTAGTCCTGCAATGAGATGCTTCCTATTCTCCCTCAAAGGTACAAAATGAAGTAACTCATTGTTTATGCTGCAATTTTGATAACCTAACTGGCGGAACAGTTATTCAAATTTTAAGCTTCTAAATGCAGCAAGATCAACCTGGCCATCCACATAAATAATTTTGACATGATAAGTATGCGAGTGCGATGATAACTGATAAGTGAAGCAATTACCTTGCTTTTTTGGATTATATTAAATGAAGATTCTGATAGAGTAATGAAAAGAGACAAAGCAGACAAAAAGGCGGCTGTAGAGCTTTTGGGCACTCTGTTATCTCTATTATACCATATTGAAATAGAGAAGCTATCACCAATCATGCTTCCTATGTAACTTCTAGCTTCTAACAGTGAACAATGAATAAATTGTCACAAGACAGTAACTGATAAATTGGGATTGGCAGTGCTTTTTAAAAGTGTAAATAAACTTATCAGCCCCCTCACCCCCCCCTGAAAGGCAGTACAGTTTGAAGAGGATTTTTTTATTTTGGTACACTGTAGCTTGCAAGGTCTCCTTTCATTTACCCACCTCAATTGTCCTTTGTTTAGCCGTCTGTTTTAAGCAGCCACTTCAGCATAAGAGTTTACTCCAGCACTTGCATTCTTTTTGTGGTGTTCTACAGAACACTTTGCTTTTGTTCCTATGTGTTTTTACTTTGGCTGTTATCCACGTCTCCTAATTCCTGTCATTCCAATTAGAAGCTGCTCTAATTATATGATTTTATGCTGGCTTTTATTGCATGCAGAGGCATACAAAGATATAAATAGCACCTCCAAGCAAAGGTGCCCAGATCTCAGTTTCTAAGAACAACTTCACAGACATTGAGTACCTCGTAGATTAATTAGAGTTCTCAGGAAATGTGTTGTTTTTTTCCAAAGACCAATCCCAGGTTTTTTTCTGAGAAGAGATTTTGCTACTCATTTTGGCAGGATCTGGCCCAGCATTCTTTTTGGTGGGCGATCATGTGCTGAAACTGATATTTGTACATTGCATCCTTTCAAGCCACAGCACAAATGGTGGGGAATGTCATTCCCTTGTTAAAATTAATTAAGTAACCTAACACCGTACATCTGGGGAGAGGACAGAAGGGGAAAGGAAGTTCTCCTTGTTCTCTGTTTACCATTTAAGCCCTGCTGCATGCTGCAGCAGCATCACAGTGATGTTAGGAAGGCCCCCCATGCTCTGCTGGGCCTAAAGGCAGTGGCAGAGTTCCTGCTTTGGGATGATCACATCATATCCCTGGTTAGAAACTTGTTACTTTTTTCTTTTTTTTTTTTTAACCGTTTCAATCTATCATATCTACATTGGACAAGCCAGGGAAATCTTGATGGAAATATGCTGGGTTTTTAGAAACTCAGTACAGCATAAGAAGCAGTTGAGAATTTTGGAATGGAAAATGGACACAACCTCCTTCCCTGATGTCAGGAACAACGGAGGGCATCTGAAAGCCAGCAAACTCTGACAACAAGCATCTGTCAACCTCTGTCTTCTCACCCTGATATCTATAGCTGAAAATCTCTGATAATGAAGGCTGAGCATACTGCCAAACTATAGTCCCCACTGAGTGGTTCTGCATTGCCATTATTAGAGTTCAGGATTAATGCTCCACAAACGTGCATTATTGAGAAAATTTTTTGGTTTTGAAGTCTACCTGTGAAAATCAGGCAGATCGCAAACTAAATTTTACTTAATGAAAATAAAAGCCTGCTTATCCTACCATTTTATGGGAGTTGGTGGATTATGTGGTAAATTCTATGGCTACAGAACTGCATTAAAAGAATCCCAACTTTGACTACTGCCTATTGTTTTACAGGATCAGTTGCTGCGATGCATCTCCCACCGAAGTCAATGTCAAACTTCACACTCGATTCAATGTTTCTGCTACTTATTTCAACAGAAAGCATAGTCCCATTGACTTGGGACTATACAGGCACACATACATCTTGCCTATGTAAACATATTTTTTGCTCCTCTTATCCCCAATATCTGTTTCCACCCACAATATTTCTTTACATACATGCTCAGTCTGCATTAAATTAGCAAAAACTTTTGTTGACAGTGGCTTTTCCCAAAAATTCAAGTTTGGGAAAGTATGAAAATATATCATCAGCCCTTGGGGTGTTAAAAGAGAATGCAGCTTGGCTGGGGAGACACCATCAATCAGTATAAACAGAGGCAAATCCTGGCTGCATGTCCCCTCCTCCCTGTCTTGATGATGCTGGCCTGAGTGCTTGCCTTCCCATGCTTTGGCCTGATCAGGGAACTGACCTGGCTGGAGCAAAACCTTTCCTTTGGGCTGCGCTGGTTTCCAGCAGGAGCAGGTGTGTTGGTTTCCAGCAGGATGTATGTCTCAGCTGTGCAGCCACGGGAGCTGCAGCACCCACGGGAGGCGGGTGGGAGGAAACACCCCTTCCGACAGCCGTGACTGGACTGAAGCCTCAGATCAGATCACACACAGGATCACGGCCTCTGAGAGAACTGTGCTTTGAGGAAGTAGAACGCATTGAGGATGGAATACGTCCAAAGAGGGGACAAGAGGAATAATTGCCCCCTTCTCCATCAAAACTGTAGCAAACCTATCAGTTCTTGTACTGTACCACATGGCTGAGGTGCTTTGCACGGACTGTGTGAATATTCTTTTGCCCTCCTGAGGCTCATCATGCCATACACTGGCTTCTGGTTGTGCTACCATCACACCTCAGCATCAGCCACTGGGCTCAGGCAGAGTGAGGAATGGTGAGGGTCACCACTCTTCCCCAGCTGTCCTGCGCAATTTACAGGCTATTTCCTGGCAGTTGCCCAGAATGCCAATGACATACAGCCAGTAGTGAACCCAAGAATGTCAGCAAATGTAAAAATGACACATTCAAAATTCAATTTACTGGAACCAATTTTTAATCAGGTAAAGAGTCTGTATGGGTTGCATCAGTAGAATTGGGCTTACGGCAGTATCCATTTCAAAAGCACTCATATGACTTAGAAATTTAAAGTCTCAAATGTAAGAGTATTAGGAGCATAAATATCTGTTGTTTTCAAAGGAATCCAGACCCCAGAGTCACTGAGGTGCTTTCAGAAGTCTGCATTTTGCCCTTGAGAAATTGTATTTCTCCAATCTATTTTCTACTGAGACATGGAAAAGGCAGAATTATTCTGCTAAGAGAGTTGATTCCTATAGAAAAGATTACATGATTTGCTAGATCGTGTTCTTTATGATCAGTGATAAAATCAAGGAAAAAGACTAACTGCCTCTTCTTGTCAGGAACTGTGGAATGCAGAGGACAGGCTGATAGAAGAGGGTGGAGGCGGTTTGCAAAGCACCAGATTAGATCAACTTCTTGTCACCTAACACAATCGTAACATTTCCCTTTCATCTTTACTTTTAGCCTTTTTGGCCTGCAAAAGATAAGAAAGTACACCAATTGCCTGGATATGAGCTGTATTTCTGAATGGTGGTATAGAAGTTGGAAAAAGAAATTTCTTTGTGTATGCAGATTTTTCCTGGGATGCTTTCCCAGTGTTGGAAACTTCCTTTCAGGCATATATTGCAGAGGGCCATGAAGAAATATGCATATACATGTTCTTCTGGAGTAGAAATCCCGAAAGAGTACGAAATTCCATGACCACTTATGAAAGTGTGGTGGATACCCCATCATCTCACACTTATCTGAATCTCATTTGTAGTTACCCATTCATACAGGGACATTTTCCCCTCTATATTGCAGAGGTCTGAACTGCCCGGGTTTGCTACAATTTCCCACTCTTTGAGAGTATTACTTTCCATTAGGAATGTTCATGCTTTTTTAACATCCCTGGTCCTCCTCAAAAGTATCCTAGATGCAGCAGTATGCCAAGGCCTGTAGAGCGGAACACAATGTAAGAACTCAGAGCTTTGTGGCTGAAGATGCACATTCAAGGATGTCACTTGCAGAACAACTGGCTGCTGAGGTAATATTTTCCCATTGCTTTGCACAATTTGGAAAATTGATACATGACTTTAGCCCAGTAGTAATAATCAGATATGTACAGAGAGATTTTTGATTATTGATCTACTCCTAATCAGCAAACAACCTTATGACAAAGTGTAATTAACTATTTTGTTAATTACTATAATTATCCCCCCCACATTTATTTTGACAGCAGCGTCAGTAGTGGAAAACTATTTCCTTAAATTGCTGTTGCCTATTATGAATTACAAATTCATACAATTTTGACAAATTATTTTATTCTCCTTTTGGCAGTATGTTTTGCAACAGACAACTTTTCATTAAAAAAATGAGCATCTACTTGAAAACCAGGCTCCCAAGGTCACACATAGATAGCTATACTGGAGCTAACAAAAACTGTATTTTACCAAATTCAAGATTCTTTTTTCTTTCCTTTCCTCTGTAAGTTTCTTTGGATAACTAGATGACATTGTAAGATGTGGGAAAAAAAAAGAAAAAAAAAGAAAGGGAAGAAGAATAGAAGAAAAATAAGAAGAGGAGGAGAAGGAAAAAGAGAAAACCTGAATGGTTAATAGTAGTACTTACCCAGAGGTAACCAATGGGGGACAAATGGACTAAAACGTGACCCATGAAATTCTACAATTTGTTTAGCCTATTGAAAATTAACCCTTTTCTCTCTCACCTGTGTGATGAGGAGAGGGAGAATACACAGAGGGAGCACAGATATACTGGTCACACTCTGAGACTTGGAACTGTTTTTAATTTTACCATATCCCAAATAGGTGACTTAGAAATGAGAGATGGTTGTGGCCAGAAATCTTTGAAAATACAGGTATTCAAGTGGGAGCTCTTCTTATGCTTTTAAAGCTGGAATCAGACCATCTGCTCTGTGCTTCATTTAGCAACTTCTATTCTTAACTAAAATACTTTTTGAGCCAGCTGCTTCAGCACTGCAATTCCTTCTTCTGGCCCAGCAGAGCTCAGCCTCTGGGGAGGACTGTTGGAGCTTTTAGTACAGTGCATTGTCCAAGAAAAACTGAGCTTCTCTTGTTGGGACAAGGTCTATCAAACAGCAAAGAAGACATGTGGCTCTAATAGAAAAAATTGCTTCCATTAAGATGGGCCTGTATTTTCCGTGGGTTGCATCTCCCACTAGGAAAAACAGAGAGTAGGGAATAAAAGGGGCTGAACTACATCGGAGCCTAGCATGCTCACCAACTGCCTTTGTGATTTGCACTTGCAGAGTCTGATTGCTCCAGAGTAAAATTCTTTGTTTCTTGTCTGTAAATAAACTTCTGAGGTGTCAGGATCATATTTTGAAATGACAGAATGGGTGAGGAAACCTGGATCACTAAAAGGTGATGTCCAATACATCTCCTTTGAGGAATGGCAGTGACAGAGTTAACTGAGTTGGCACCACTGCTGTAGTGGAGTAACACAGTTGTGTTTTCTGAGTGGCAATAACTAACATGGTCAGCAGTTGGTGCCAACACTGAGCATTCAGTTAACCTCCTAGTTTGCTTGTAGCAAAAGTAATTTACTCAGTACACAGACATCTACTCCAGTCTAATCTCCTTGACAAGAGATTACAAAGGGGTGGCAGGCTGAAGTGGCATAAAATTCCAAATACCGTATCTATTTTTACTCATTGACAATACAGTAATATCCATGGGACAAGGATTAGTAAACAGAGAAATATATTCTTTCTTAAAAGACAGCTTTTCTCCTTGGTTTAAAATTACAGTAGAGCAGATCTTCAAAAATGAAATAGAAAGTTCACCACTGTGCCATCCCAGGGAAGCATTTGTGCAGTATGGACTTACAGGAGCTGGATTTCAAATTTATGCAAACCCACATGAAAGTGAATGTGGTGTTCATATGTAGAGCTATTTATACTGGGTGTACTTGCTTGATTTTAGAGCCAGAAACAAAAAGACCAGAGCATGAGACATACAACTAACCACAAAAGGAACCAGGCAGCTAAATTTTACTGAAGTACTGATGTGGCTCATAACACTTGGTGAGCTACTAGAGTCACATGGCAAGATAACAAGTTCAGCTGTTAGTAAAAGGAATGATACTTCTGGCCTTTGTTACGGAGGAAAGTTTGAAAAAAATCATAGAATACAGGCATACCGTGTCTACTGGTTGTATACACATTGCACACAATCACTAAAGAGATAAGAAGAGCCAAAATGCACTTACTACAAAACCGTGTGATTTAGCATAGTTTCGTAACTTTTAGCATTTCTCAATCATGCATTTTGAATGCATGGAGTTGGCAAAATACCACCATCGTAACTAAGCAAGAGCCTAATGAATGAATCTAGATGCATTAACAGGATGTGGAATGTAATGCCAATAAACACTAGATGGGAAATGAAATTCAAATAATGAATAAAATTGGAGAAAAATGTTAACTTCAGAGATCTATCATTAATAGAGACAGAGGGTAAGGCCTGTTTCTCAGTTACTCTACTTCCGTTACAGCCAGCAGAAATCTACCACTGATGTTAATTGGAAGAGGATCAGGCCAGCAATTAGCAATCAAAACCCCCTACCTTAATAGATTTATATACGAATGACTATTGATAATTTACTTGGGTTAAAATCATCAGTAGCACTCGGAATATTTTTTGCAAGGGAAAATATGCATGAAGAGAAGTTTAAAGAAAATTCATTAAGTAAAATATTTGGGATCATCAATGGGCTGACAAGTAATCCTCATGCACATCAGTTTTCCCACATCTGTAAAGCCTTTGTGCATTTTACATTTTTATCCAAAAAACATGATTGCCACCAATAGAGGAGCCACAAAATACCAATGCACAGACAAGGGATATGGAATGCAGCCTGGACCAGACAACAACCATGGGGGTTCCACTTGCTCTAATTCTGTCAGCTCTGCCAACTCATTGGCATTTTTGCTGTACTCTTCCTTTTCTTCTTGGACACCAAAGAGACTATTCCAAGCCTTGACTGCACTTCCAAAATCTAAATACCAACAATATGAAGATATAGACCCTGGTAGTCTGATGTGCATGTTCTACCATCCCCAGGGCTGGCAGATGTGGATGCCTGATTCATCACCCAGCAACAGTCAAGAGTCTTTTAGGGTGCTTGTGATTTTCTACCTCTCTGGAGATGTTCTTGTGACTTCCTTTGAATTCCTGCTGGGATACTTAAATCACCCTTTTTATTCCAGTCTCAGTCAGGCACAGTGTTTGATGAGAAGCACCACCTCTGCTGGCAGGTGCCTTGAGGTGCCACCACTGACTCTGGGGTGCCAGATATGCCATCAGGCAGCTGAGCTGCTCTAATGCAGTCAGCCTCTGTCATGAGGAGGATTTCTCATTTCCACCAGTGCCTTATGAGTGAAACTTTACAACTTTTGCAGTCAACCTATCTGTCTCTATATTTTCATCAACAGACTGCTCTCTTTACCTCCTTTACTTGCCCTTTTCACATTTTTTAAAACAACTTCTCTTTATTGGTCATATGATTCAATAAAGTTATTCTCTTGGTAAGTGTGAAAGGTCTTATTTTCTTGCCAGTGCAGTGTACTTCTGCAGCTCCCCATTACCATGGCTTCCGCTAAAAACTATCATCTTTAAAGGTCACTTGTTTCCTTACACATGCAGTCAAGCCCAACAATGATTTAATGACACCTGAACAAGCTTGTATTAAAATTACACACAGTGTGATCATAAATAATTATTAAGAAAAAGAAGAAGAAAGCAAGCACATTTCCTTTCGAGAAACTAACACCAAAGATATTAGTTAAAATGCTAAAGTATATTAACCAATTACATAAAACCCTTTCATATTGCCTTGCTTCATTTCAAACATGGCACGGGCTATTTTGTCTGTGAACTCAAGTGGAACAAAAAGCTGCAGAATGCAATTTGTGTCAGGGGCCGGGCTGCGGAGGGACAACTAATTCTAATTAGTGCAAATTCCCCACAGGCCAGTCAGAGGCCTCGTGCAGAAGCCGCCGCCACCGCTGAGCTCCTCTGCCTGCAACAGGTGGGCCGGGGCGCCCGCCACCGCCCGGCGACAGCTGAGGGCAGCGCTTCGCCGGACACCCCTAATTAATGGCCTGCACGTCCAGCCTTTGAATGTGATATCTTTTAATTTAGGTCTGAGCTAAGGAAGATTGGGTCTTCTAATTGGTTCAAATTAAACCAGTGGCAGACTTTGCTAAGTAACGGTTGGGCTGCAATGCCCATCTCGTTTCAGCTTAAAGCTCTGCCGAACAGTGCAAAAACGGTAGGGCTGGAAAAAGAAATTACTAGGGGGAAAAGTCTTGGCCATCTGATAACACTGGTATTCTAGTAAGCACGTCCCTGATATGTCCCTAAAATATTTCTGCAACTCAATAATATTCAATGCTTGATGCATATTCGAAAGATGCCTCTAAAATTCTGATGGATTGTAAGAAATAATGATGGCAAGGAAGGGACAGGTCATTAACCTAACTATTAGACTTCCTAAATAAGCCTCATTTTGAACTGTTTGGTCCAAAGTAAACTCAGGGTAAGATGGGCTGCCTGACTTGCAGCCTGCCTTCCGTCACACCCACTCCCATTCATGAAAACTGCTTCTGAGAGAGCACAGCCAGCCCTAATGAGAGAGGCAGCCCTCCTGCCCTGCCTGCGGGAGGGATGGGAGAAGATGCAAGAAGATTTGATATTACATGCTGGTTAGAAATGCTTTTTAAATAACCAAGCAATGAAGCATACTTCACAGAGATTAGGATTATCTCATTTGCAAAATTTCATAACAGCTAAACACCAGTGAAAAACTTTGGTTTAATCCTGCTGAATTATGCACATCAAGTTATATCAGGAAAACACTTTATTGTTAGGGATTTCAGCAACTTGGGGCCTGACACATGAACTGTAAAAAGTGTTTTACTTGACTTGCATTTCTCCATGTACCAGTCAACAGGAAGCTATGGCAGAAGAAGAGGCAAAGTCGCCAAGGAGCTCTGCTCTCCTTGCTTCCCAGCAGCCTGGTACTTCGGAGGAATGCTGGATCTATATTTGTGTGCTGGTGCAGTGACCTACCATGCACTTGTGTGGATGTCCTTGATACTGCCCAGGCCCACATATTTTATCCAAATGATACTACCAGCTATTCTGGATGCTCTGTACCTCTGTACTAAGGGCTTTATTTAGGGACTTTAAAAAATCCTTCATCATCATTTCACACCACTCTTAAACTAACAGGATTCATTTCTCTTATTACATTTCCTTTTACTACGCATTTCAGCTAAAAACACTCCAGAGGGGTGTGCCAACTATGACTATGTCACAAGAATGATTTTATTAAGAAAATGCCTCCAATGCTACCTCACAGCATTTTCAACTACTATTGTTTGGATTGTACCAGAGGCTAAAATGTGGCTTCTTTTAATAACACATTTGCATAAGTTGATCTGAAAGATCCCCATGTGATGACATTACTTCAGGGTTGGCCTGTCGTCTTGAAAGAGCCCGAGGTGCTAGTCCCAAAGAGATCAAACTCTAGAATTAACTAGTCTTTATAAAGCAGGAACATCTCTACAAGCAGTAAAACAAATGATTATCAGTTCTTTTTGGCTATGGTCTATGCCAAGCTAGAGAAAAACAGAGCTTTCAAACACTGACAATCTGGTATATTGAAGTATGACCATTATTTTTTATTTTCCACATTTTTGGTCCAAAGACAGTTCTGAGTAATTGATTCCCATAATGAGCTATGGTTCGTTAGTCAATTTAATTTATAATTGAATTGGATGGATGTAACTCTGTGTAAAATTGTCTCTGAAGAATCTGTTTTGTTCGTCTGTTCAACTTCTGACAGGGATGGAAGAAAATCTAAATTATTCCCTTCTGCAAGAGGGAAAAACTCTGAAAGTCTCAACATCCCTTGTGAAATTAAGAGGAAAATATTTTTAATAGTTGCCATGCAAAAATAATATGGCTTTACTAAAATTTATACAACCCAGACAATTAACACATGAATGCCTGGACTGGTCGCTTAAAATGAAAATCAAGACATGGAGAATGTATAATCAGCAGTGCTGCCTGAACGGCTGGAAAGACCACTCTTTACCAGATATTTACTGGTGAGTCATATCTTCTTTGCAAATATTGCGAAATCTGAAGAATTTGCTTCTCCATGCTTTTACATTGATATCCTGATGATACAACTCCATTGGGAAATGACTGGTGTGAAGAATAAAACTCAGTGGGTTAAATTTTTCCCCTGTTTATAACTTGGAAACCCAGAGTTGCTTCCACTGTCACAAGCTGTAGGACTTTTCTAAATGCAGTTTGCTTTAGTAGAGATCTGGGAATTGTTGCTCTACCCTCTGCGGGCCTTCTCTTGGCCACTGCAAAGTTCAAAAAAAAAACTCCAGCAATATATGAGAACAGCTTTTGCTTAGGAACAGAGGCAGGGAAGAAATACATTGGTTTAGGGGTTTGAAGATGAACAACAGTTTCCATTTTTAAGTTAATTTTGCCCTGGGGTTCTTTGGGCCTCAAGATTCACATACAAACCCACTTTTTTTTCCTAGAGAAAATACTGAGGTTCTCATCATGTACTGAATTAAATTCCCTCCTAATTTGTCATGTCTAAAGAGAAACATTGAGTCTCTGTCTCTATTACTGCTCTTTGCAAGACATACCAGTATTGAAAGATACATTTAACTTACAATGAAAAGCAAGTGAATTAATTCATTCAACATTTGTGTTTTTCTATACAGATATACTGATATTGGCCATTGATTGTGAGATAGCAGACACAAATGCTAGCAGTAAAAGAATTGCTACACTGTTATGTAAGTGTAGTACTGCTTGTAATCTAGCCTCATGCAAAAGCAAAATATACATGCTCTGTTTGCTCAAAAAATAAAGTATACTGAGAAGCATTGCAGTGGGATAGGTGATGATGATCAGCTATTATCAGTCCCAGCAGGCACATATTTTTTCTTAACAGCCGTAGGACTGCTGCTTTGAAAGCCAGGCACAAGGATGTTTTAGTTCAGAGCATTTCACATTGCCTTTTAGAGGCAGGCATGACACACAGCTGCACAAACTCTTATGGCCTCCAGTTAAAGCGTCACTTAACAACCTCATTTGTCTACTTTTGCATCAAGTCCCCAATAAATTCTGATAGGCAACAGGCTCCCAGGCTCCTTATGTTATCCAGATAATGTTTTTTTTTACTTTTCCTGTAATAGTAACAGTAGAAGTGTTGTGTCCAATCTTCATCATGTTCCAGAGTTTGTTTATAATGTTTCTGACCTTTTTTTCCACTAGTAAGTATTTAATCTGGTAGAAGGGATATGACGCAGATTCAGTGACTGGTCACACCTACCTACCTCTGCTGAAGTGACTGAGAGCATAAAGGTGGAACTAAAGAGAAAATTTGGCTTTTTGCATCCCCTTAGGGCTGTTCACTTCTGGGCTGTGCTATATGAATGTAACAGCAGACATAGACTGGAGCTATTGAAGACTGTTCTTATTTTAATGACTGCATTCTGGCTGAGAAATTCTTTAATATAAGTAGTTTTCAGCACTGCAAATGCACGGGAGACAATGAAAGTTGTTTCTAAAAAATATTAAAGCTGACATCAATCATTTATACATAAGGCACAAAGCAATGAGGGCAAACTCCTTAGTGCAGATAAGAGATGTCACAGTAAACTTATGTTCCACAGCAGTGGTATCAGTTACGATCGATCACTTGGTAGCCAGTGGAAGTTACATTTTTACTTTAGTCTTTAAACTCTTTTGACTGCACTACCAAAAGTATTGTTTTAATCTAAAGTGCTAGATCAATATTTCTGATCAATAAGCATTCATTTCCAACTAACAAGGACAATGGTTAGTGGATTCCTTTAAACATTTTCATTTCAAGGAAATCTCTGCTCTTCTAGAAATCAGATCTGTAACAAAGAGTACAAGGAAAAGGGAAATGAGCACAAAACAGCAGAGAACTTCCAGATAAGTTCTGCTCTTCCCCAGCACAATTTTTCTTTCTCCTATGATGCTAAATCAGTAAATACTTTGTATGACTTTTATTCTTAAAATAATTACAAAATTCAACAGCATTACAATGAACTCTTCCTACCAGAGTATAAGAAGCCAAACCAAACAGAAGCCAAACCAAACAAAAGCCAAACTACAAAACCAAACTGACAAACTTCAATTCTGAAAAATTTATTTCTTAGTGATAACAAAGTACAAATCAACAAATTCAGCTTAGAAAACCCTTGTCCATTTAGTAAAAGACTGGTATAGCTTCCATGAACTTCAGGGAAATCCCTCCACTTTCAGCCCAGACAAGTTAGGTCCAAGAAAGGCAACACCTTGCCCAGCCAGCAGCAAAGAGCTAGTCCTCCTTAGGGAGAACCTTTCCTCTTGACCACAGACAGATCTTGAGGACTGAGCACTCTTCCCATTCCCTGGAAAAGCCATCTTGCCAGAACATCTGGAAAGTCTTTCTGTCCCACCCCACTTAGTCTCGGGCTTTTCAGAGCAGGAAACAAGTCTGTTTTAAATGTCCCAAGGACTCTGATGGACATTAGAGGCATGTTTGGCTACAAGAAATTAGGACTTTTGCCACAGTGGTGTGTACAGACCACTCCCTTGTATTTTATAAGCCTAACTAGGAGGGAACATGTTGTTTTCAACGCCTGCAGCTGTGCTTAGCAGTCCCCACTATATCTAACATTCTCCAACTTTCCATCACCCAGGCACAATAATTTCCTCTATTACACTCTCTTCTCCTCAAGATATTGGCTATTGTTTACATGGCAAGAAACACTAGAGTTGTAATTTAAAACCGACTGGATAGCTTCAGGCTGGGCTGTCAGCATCCCACACTGTAGGAACTATGTGCTTGGTGTCACCCATCTCCTCATAGAATTCCTGGCCCTGAGGTGGTGGATGTTGTCTTTCACAGGGTGTAAAGCCAGGCTGCTGCAGCCATGGGCACCTTCCCCAAAGGACAGGTGTTGAGGGAGTTTAAAGCTGTGACTCGCATGCCCTGTGACCAGTGGCCCCCATCTGCGTGGGGGCCCTCAGCAGTGTTGACCTGCCTATGTGAAACCAAACGGAAAGCATGAATCAGAGCAGAGCATGAAGTCTACAGTCTACCTCCTCCTCCTCATGGTGGCAGAGCTGAGGTTGGGACAGGGTGCAATTAAAATCCAATAAATACTGCATTCTACTGGTCATATGAACTTCATTGCCCTTCATAGTTCTGTGGCATTACTTTGAGTTTTGAATCCACCCCAAAATTCAAAGTTAAGTCAGAAGATTTGTCTGTTTTAATTTATCATAACAAGTGAATTGCCTGCGGATTTCTCTCAGAAATCAGTCAAGATTTTTCCAGCTGCATTTATCCCATAGAACTCTGTGAGGTATCTGGGAAAAACTCAGGGGTCCATGCCATCTTTGCTCTTAATCTATAGATGAGATATAGGGGAAGTCAGCTGCTAAAGTGGGTTGCATGCAGATTATGCTTTTCTCACTGAGAAATGATGGGAAAAGAATTTTGGCTCCATTAAATACAAAGTGTCCCCTCAGACAGAGGGCTTAACACAAAATGAATGGAAGGTCAAACGTTTGTTGGGCTATTAATCTGTACTGTGACTTATGCAGATCGGAAAATATATGAGAAATGTAAACAGAGTGTTCACTTTGCATTAGATAGCAGGAGATAGGCAGAGTCGGAATAGATAACCTTTTGTGAACACTAGGAAGCTGGATTTTATGTGAAACTTCTCTGAGTCTGACTCTTTATACTGCCTATTCATCCACTACAGTACTCAAGTATGAAGGAGTGGGTGAAGGAGGAGGAATAAGAGGAAGAGGGCTGCTGGATAGATGCATAAATTTACCATAAATGGTAAAGCTTTCATTGACTTTAACTAAGCCAAGAAATCAGTTCTGCTTTTAAAGGCAATACAGCCAAAGAGTGATATGGGCAACACAGGACTTTGGGTAATACTAATCTACATGAAAAAGTGGCACATTCATGAACACCGAAATCATGCGAAATCTAAACACAATCTTATGCATCATAAAACACATCTATATTGCATTTTCCACTCTCTTTGTTGTTCAGTTTCTTGCTCCCCAGCTGCTTTGGCATTGTGTTCCATTCTTCAGGTGTTTTCCAGTCACAATTATTCCCTTGTTTCAAAACACTGGTTCCTGCTCATTTATTTTGCTGACCATGCTTTTTCCATCCTTTACTACAGTCTTCTCCTTGACTTGTCATGACCTATGTTTTTATTCTAGGCTCTTTATTTTGTTCTGCTTCTCTTATTCTTCTTCTTTCCCTCACTTTCTCACACAGACTCCTTTCTATCTGCCATTTCTTTTCCTCTGTGTAGTGTTCTCTTTATTTTTACCTCATCGCTACTTTCTTTTCACTTCTTATACTTTTCCTACTTCTGTACTTGCTTTCTTCTCTCTGTTATTTGCTTATATATTCCAGGTTCTAAAGGGAAGTATTGGATTTTAAAGAAATGATGGGATTTTCTGTCATTGTGTATTTCAAAATGGTTTTAAAATTATAAAATCAAACAAAATTAGCAGTAAGGACCCTTCTTTTCCTTCTCTTCTCCTTCCCCTCCTCTTCTCCATCTACTTTTCCCTCTTATTTATTTCATGCAGGAAATAGACATTTCATCATTTAATCTGTGATTTCCTCTGGGCTTTGACAGCAGCATTTTGGTTCAGTTTAAATCAAGTAAATACTTGATCACCTGAATGATCCATATCAGAAGCTTCTATGGCAGAATACAGTCAATTAAATCCCTTAAAACCTTCTCTGTATGTCCCCATAATATCACTGTGTGACTAAGGACGACTCAGGAGCTTCCTGTCACCCAGTCCAGCTAGGTACACCTATAAGCCTAGTGCAGAAGAAAAAGATACTGGATGTTGTTCACCCTTCTAAGACCTAGGCTTGCAACTTAGGCGCTCTGAAAGCACCCAGGTCTCTTCTCTACATGGGCAGTTTAGCTCTCAGAGTCCTGTGCTGTGCTCTGAACTGCAGTTCAGAAAGGTGTTTAGAAGCAGTTAGTACAAATAATTCTCTTTGAGCTCACCACCTGCCTGGTGCTCTTCAGCAACCACCAGGGTTGCAGTACCTTCTAACATTGCTTACATCAAAACAAAGCAGATGGAAAGAAGGTAGACGAGGAGCTAAATTAGTGCATGACAACAGCCTACTCTATATGATCAGCCTAGGCCCTGCTGGAACCTGAAGGCTGCACTGGAGTTTGGGAGCCTCACTGAGCTGGGTACCTGAGGTATGACACAACTAGAAGTGTGTACTATACACACGGCATATTAAACAGCTGATGTTACATGCTTTGGGGGAATATTTCCCCCCAAATAATTGTGGGAAATATTAATTATTTATGGAATATTTGCATAACTGCATAATGTGTCTAGATATAAATAACAGATTATTTGCATAACTGCATAATGCCACTAATCACGGGAAGAAAAAAAAGAACAAAATATTTCTGGCATTTGATCACACTGTGTCATATACGCCCTGTGATTCTTCTTTAAGCTCTCCCAGAGAAAAGCTGAAACCAAAGCTCAACTAAGTTCTATATGCCTGTATTTTGTAAGAGGAACAACAGGTAAATTTTCAAACACTGTATGAGTTCTGTGTAGACAGTACTACAACTGCAAGGCCCTGCAAACCCCTACAGGCTGGAGGGTGTTTTGCACAGATTATTTGTCCAAAACTGGAAGAGAAAAACAGCCCATGTGCACAATGTGCATGAATTTCTACAGGCAAAATTCACAACTCTGTCATCCATTCTGTCATTGCTTGTCTCTTAGGTAGCAGTTCTCATCCTTACATCAAACTGCTGAACCAGGGGAAGAAGTAATGTTACCCAGATAAGGACACTCAGGCCCAGAAACATGAAGTGACTTTGGCAAAGTCAGAGTGCAAATCAGCAAATCAGCTGTCAGGGAGATGGACTGAAGGTCTGTCCAATGCTACAGCTCAGCAAAGCTAAGCACCATTGTGGAAAGGGAAGGCAGCCCACACCATGCAGAAAGATACCAGTCCAGAGGAAAAGCTGTGTGCACACACTACCTCCCCATCATCAGGGAGCTGAGAGAAACACTGCAGTGATCTTAGCATCTTACTCTAGCTCAAAGGCATCACTAAGCAGAAACAAGCCTGAAAATATGAGCTGAGTTTGTCAAGCTTTAATATTCCCTAATAACCACTGTTCTTTCTCTGTTAAAGATTTCCTGATAACTGCTGTTCTTTTCTGTGTTAAACATTATTTACTTCAGTGCTGAAGTTTCTAACATACACAACACCGACTTCATTTTTACTGGTATTTTGTTCTAATTTCAGGGCCTGATTTCCCAGTACAAACTCAAGTAACAAATGTATAATTATCCTCATAAATAACTCAGCACCTTACAGTAGGTTTCAAACCAGTTTCCCCACAAGGCACAAGTGCCCTATATTAAATTCTTTTAAAGTGTTAGTTGATTAAGGTAAAAATTAGTTGTTATTACCTTATGGACATTTTAGTTTTCACAGCATTTCAAAGCTGGTCCTATCAGGAGTAGATTTGTTGCCACCCACTGGTACAATCATCAGGAAAATTAATAATCATGTTCAGTCTGACTATAAATCATTGTGGTACAGGCAATTAATTTCTGTAGAAAAATGAAAGATCTATAAGTAGTATTATTGCGCAAATTGCATGATGTGAAAATTCAAATCCAGCACAGGAAAATTAGAAAACCAATGCTACTAATTCCAGAATGTGATAATGCTGGGTCATCTGAGGCTGGACGGCCAGAAATTCTGAATAAACGATGTTGGTGGCTCTTAGCAGCTAATGGTTGTTTTATCATGTTTATGCTGCATTTGGAATTCGTGAACCCAACACAAGCATATGTACAGAGAGTGAGTCTGGACAAAACAATCATAGCTAAGATCTTTCATGCATCTACTGCTAAAATGAGGCAGATTGTTGCATTTGTTTATATCTTTGCCATCACAGAGGGCAGATTTCTAAATAGCTCCTCTCCCATTAAGGCCGTGGTGGTTCTGGTGAGAACTGCAGGGAGATGATGTGTACCCACACAGACCACCCATATGCCCCTTGTAAGCCAGATTTGTATTTCTCTACCAACACAAGCTACGATCCTGCAGTATCATCTGTTTTCTGGAAGTTAGGCAAATACAGCATCAAGACCATAAAATTTAGTTTGTGTTCAGAATCAGAGAAAATAAAGCAGCTAGAACTCTATATTTTTATTGTCTTACCTATTAAGATAGTATGTCCTGTGGCTCTATGAGAGATAATGTTACAGAAGACTCAAGTTCTGTTTCATTTGTTACAAACAAGTCAAATGATTCCCCAAATCTCTCGATTTGAGTTTTCAATATTTAGGGAATGAATTAAACAAAATTCACATACCAGAGAAACAAAACAATATGTTGCCACCAGCTTTTAGTCCATTAGACAAATTATTCTCTAGGGATTAATTTCAGTCAAATTCATCATACCTGAAAACATTTGAAAAACATTTGCTAATACCTTGAACTGGAGGCTACAGGCTAAATGAAAAGTAAAATCTCTCTCCATTTGTTGCTGGGTTTTCAAAAGCCAGAATAAAAAAGGATGACAAAGGAAGTAACCGTAAAGTGAAATATCTATGAAAAAGAGATAAATTAATTCACATTGTGATTATTGACATTAAGAAAAAATTTAAATATTTTAAATAAATATTTTTAAAGGCATTTTAAAAAGATGGATGGTCTTCCTTTTTTTAGCCAATTATAAAATGTTTTTTTTTCTGCTGCTTGATCCAGCTTTGAAATCAAGTACTTTGAAGTATAAGTATCTGGACTCCACAGGGAAGTTCATTATTGAAGAAGTGCATATCCATGAATAAGGACGCTCTCCTGGAAAATCTTGCAGGACATTTTTAAAAGTTTCTAAGATGGAAGCAGAATGGAGGAATAATTATCTGTCACAGGGGCTCCTGTTCATTTTGTCAGAGCAAAACCAGTTCAAAAGGCCATTTTAATTTGTCAATGTTCAGGTCTGAAGTATTCCAGACAGAATGCACCTAGATGCTTTACTGGATGCAACCAGGAAGCTACTGCCTGTAGTTAGAAAAGAAAGCCCAATTTCCTCATTAGGAAACAGATGTAAATAATTCAGGGATGTGATGTTTTCCATGGAGATACATGATGCATTTAATGCATTTCAAACAGTTGAAGGAAACTCCAAAGAAATATACCTGTTTCCACAAAGATCAACGCAGACATTATATTAATATACAGGATTTTGGACCACATTGCTGCCCACAAGAGTATAGTTTGTTTGCTAAAGATGAGCTTGGGTTAAGACATTGAGAAAACCTTTCGCACTTCTAGAAAACCTGCAAACAAACATAAACATATCATAATGATAGAAATAAACCTGCTTGTCAGTTTGTCTTTTCCCTTTCTTCTCAACATCCCCAAAGGAAATCCATGTCTTGCAAATGACCCTGGCAATGTCCTTAGCTGCTTTGGAGGAATAATTTAAATAACTAATGCTAACAAATTTTGCAATTTGTCAGCTAACGTATAGGCTTTACTGGACAATCTTTGACACATTTCAGGAAGTACAATGCCTGGATGAGTGGTTTGTGACTACCTCTGCTGCCTGTACCTATATGGGCTTAGTGGGCTGTGACTGCCCACTGTACACACTCTGTATAGATAGAGAGGTCTGAAATGTTCACATACCACCCACACATGCCCCAAACCTGCTGTGTGCTGTTCAAGTGTAGATCAATGTGTTCTCTCATTTGGGTTTCAAATGTCATTTTCATTTTAAATTTAAGTATTGAGCCATAGCCAAATCTGTGCTATCATCTAGGTTTATATGGTCATTATAAAGCTTTGATAAACATCTAGGCATAATATATAGTTGAGTGCAATCTATCTAATCTATCTGTCTATTTCCTTGCAATTCTTCCCATATACGGGACACAAATCTTAGGCAGGGATTTGAGAATGTATTAGGATAGTATCAAAAGAGATGAAAATCACAGCTGTTCCAGCTAAAAGCCCTTCCTGATTTGTTAAACAAACATAAAATGAGTTGAGAATTTCCCAGATTCACCTGGTTCAGCTGTATACAAAGAGCAGTTAAATTAAATGATCTTTCTCACAAAGGTCAAAAGTTAAGTGTCCCTAGTTACATGAGGCCTCGTGCCTAATGGGATGATAATCCAATTCTATGGCATCTAAAAAGAATCCTTCTCTGAGTTATTAAATATGCATGTCTATCCCAAGCAAAATATATTGGAGCAGTGAGAAGTGGAGATAATACACCACACCAGAGTAGAGTTGCAAAAATGTCAACTTGAAACAGAAGAACAGGGAAGAAAAAACAAACTAAACCTCCCACAGACAGTTCCACGGAGTAAGAGAATTGGAAAATATTTGCAAAGTCAAATGCTCATAACATAACCTGAAAGAGAACCATGCTCACACTGAAGTTACAGACTTTTCCCAGGCAATGTTTATTCTAATTTTCATGCAACATTTTAATAATAATTTTAACTGCTGATAAAAGAAAGAACAGGAACTTCATCTTTCAGGGTAGTAACTTCACAGCAGGTTTTGTTTCAACAGATAATCACCCATATAATCTGTAAGATTTTTCTATTTTCAAGCAGATAAAATTGCAAGTGCCAGTTGCAAAAAACCCCAAAGGTCATTGTGGAAATTAACCAGATTATGGTCCTTTAACCAGAAACCTTACTGGCAACCAAGTCCTTTTAGTCCTTCAGAGCTGTTAGCTGCCAGAATTGCACAGAGTTAAGACTAGTAAAACTCACAAGAACTTTTAGTAATGCATTTCAGTGCTCTTCCACTGTGTCACACTGCTTTCCATCAACAGCTTGGGAAATTCTAAAGAAGTAAATGAAAGAGGCAGATGCCAGACCCTCTGATCAAGGTGAACATGATGGAATGCTAACTGCATTTGAATGGTACTACTTGCTAGGTGTAGGACGTTCTCTGGAAAAACTACAGCTTCTCCCAGTGGTTAATCACTTTCTTCACTAGAAGCATGGGCCTGACTTGTAGTTGAACTGCCATGCTTTGTCTGGGAAGCCACCAGTCTGTTATGCCCTTCTCTACTTGCTTATGCAATGTAATACACAGAAATGCTTTTTGTCCTGGGACATCCACTACACCATTATAGCTCAATCAACTTTTTGATACACTGATTTGGTGAACCTCCACTCAAACATTTGTCCAGTATTTAACTGATTTGTAGTGTTATTTTTGCCCTTATCCTTCTTATTAAAATAGGAACACCAAAAGTGCACACAAAATCCCAGCATAGCCTCGCAATAATGAGCATAAAGGTAAAATCACCCCTTTATTGCTCAAAGCTACCCTGCTTATACAGTAAGGACTTCAGCCGCGACTTTAACCACCTGGAGGTTAGCATAAGTGCCTAAACTTTTCCAGAATTGGTGTTTTCCTGAGCACAGTTCCTTTCTCCATACAAATAGAAGGCATTACTCATTCCTGAGTAGCTCTGCATTCAGAGGTCCTACAGCAGGTTGTATTTGAACAGAAAATGCCACTGCTGTATGAACTCTTAAGGCACCAGCCTTCTGGCTGCTCATTCTCCTTCCTTCATCATTCACTGGGCAACGATGACTCCACATTAGAGACTCCCTCTTCCTGGGAGAAGCAGCTGAGGAACCAGGGCGATGGCGGCTGCCTGACACAGTTCCCCTCATGTCTGTGCAGAGCTGCTGTTGCCAGACCTGTCACATGTCATTTCCCAACCAGACTGCACAAAGGGCTGAGTGATTGAGCTGCTGGTTGGCAGCACTTCAGAGGGAGAGGTCTGCTCTGGGCTGAGGCCCACCGTGCCATCTGAGCAAGGAAGGTGGTTTTGGTGAGTTACTTCATAGCTGCCTCCCTCTATCCCCTTGGCCCTACTAGCAGCTGCTCCCCCACTTCCCTCCTGAGACTCCCTATGTGGCCAGCTGCAAGTTCAACTCTTCAGGGCTCTCCAGGGACAGGGTGAGTGGCAGGACCTCACTGCCCAGCCCTAGTGCTGCTTTACCACTGGTAACCTTGTGCCAGGCACTGCATGAGGCCGGGAATGCTGCACAGCCTCTGGCGGGGCACTCCCCTGCAAGTCCCAGCCTCCTGCTCCTCCATGAATGGGCATTTCAGAGGGACCCCTCCAAAAAGAACGGGCACCCCAACGAGCAGAGACCGGCAACTAAGTATCCCCAAATAAGCCAGCTGTAGATTAAAACAAATAAAGAAACATCCAAGGATCCAATAAACCTCGAATATTTGCAGCAACTCAACCAACGGAGCTGGAAAAATCACCTCTGGATCTTTTTTCCCATTGTCTTTCCCCAACAGGCAACACAAACCCTGCATGGGTTTGTACCAAGCACCACCCAGCCCAGGGAACTGAACAGCAAGGAGCAACACAAGAGAGACAGTGAGTAGTGTGACCTAAAAAGGCACTGAGGACTGTGTGAGGTGGCTGCTGTACCACACTCTGAAGCAAAAGGACTGATAGGGCACAGTCCTCTCATAAGGTTGGGTTTGAAGGTGAAGCAGGAGTAGAGCCCAGCTGCAGATTTAACAGCACTAATACAATGCCATTTCAAGATTTCCTTCATAATAGAATTTTCATAAGACTCATCAAGTTTCACACGTGCTTACACATTACTTATCACTGTGGTATTTGAGCACCTTAGACCAGCTGTTTCATGTGAAACTTGTTGCCATAAGCCAAAATCTCAAGAGGTTTTGGATGTATATTAGTAGTTCCTGTTCAGCTTTGGGTCCAACACAGACTTCAAACGACTAAGATGTTTTGAGAACCTTAGATACAGAGGTTCCGCTTTGGACTGATGTTTCTTCCTCTACCAAAAAATCACTTAGATCATTTCCACTGAAGTCACTCTCTGTGCATCTGTCTTCTTTATCAGTATATTCCCAGCGTGTTCCTTGTTGCACACTGTTTTAATTAGTGTTACACAGTCTTGTACATTCAGCAAAAAACTCAAAATATGACAAATGTGATTAAATGTTTCAGTTTTGAGAACATCAGCTTAGGTAAGCTTTTACACAATAGGGCATTAATAATCTTTTGCATACGATATAAAACAATTTTCTGTGATTGATTAACTGTGTGCTGATCTTAATGATAACAATGGATGAACACTACTCATTGTGTAGGCAGATATAGTTAGAGAGATATACACTAAAATTACCACAGAATTAGGAAGTAAATGTTTAAGTCAAATATTTGTGCTTTTATCCTTGGAACCTAATGATTACAAAGTTTATTGGATGTTTTATGTTTTACTCAGAAGCAACCATGTGTTTACTATTGATAGTAGAAAATAGAGAAGAATTGAGTTACAAATTTCAATAAATATCGTATTTTACTAAATTTGTATGCACTGGTATGTTTGTGTTTGTGGTTGCAAACTATGTATTAGACGCAAAATGAAACAGAGGAGGATAAAATACCTCAAGGCCCCAAATGATGTAAGCAAGGCTATATGTATTAAATGTTAGAATTATCATTATGTGTTAGGTGTGTATACACACCACTGCTCTCTACTGGGTTAAGTCAGAAATGCTTATCTTTGACTCTAAATGCCTACACTGCCACTAAGTGAAAATGATTTTCCCTTAGATCACTTAATAAGAATTTGTCTACAGAGCAACTAAGAGGTTGTAACACTGTTGTTTAGCATAAATTAAGATGACCATGTTGTGTAACATGTGTACAACCCCGATGTAGGGCAGTTGCATCTCAACTTCTAGTACCATAAATGAGATCAAAAATTATGTTAAGAATTGAACGTACTTTTTTTAAAAACAGTTCCTACTCATTTAAATGGTATCAACCACCCATTCAAACTGCCTGTGTCTCTGTTTCATGCCTCTGGTCCCCATAGGCAGAGCCATCCCAAACACCAAGCAGTTCAAAGAAGCAGATAATTAACTACTGCCTATTGTACAAATTGCACATTTTCAATTAATGTTCTACCTCACAGGCAGGGCAGTTAGTTTTAATCAGTCTCATGACATCAACTATTGTGGTTACTGTTCTCAGATCCTAGAAGGCACCTTGATGGTGCCACGCAGGCAGACTGCAGCACGCAATCCCTTCATTTGGTCTCTGCTGTGTGTAGTGCTCCTTCCTCAACATTCGGAAGAAAAAGGTTATAAGGTGAGGGAATCACTAAAGGTCATTCTTCTTGGGAGGGGCTGCACGCACAGAGTTCAAATGGGTTAAAGTTCCTATACTCAGTTTTCATAGCTTCAGGCCTAAGCCATGCTATGGAAGATAACAGAGATAGGTGGACACAAAGGCAATTTGGAGCCATTTGCTCTTTGTATCTGGCTTGCAGCATGCTCCAACAGCACCCCTGCAGCCTGGTGTAGATAAGAGCAACCATGAGACTACTCTAACTTTGGTGGCCCTAGAGGAACTGCAAAAATGGCTTTCCTTCTTGGTTGTTTGTTTGTTTGTGGGTTTTTTTGGGTGTCCTGTGTTGAATACAGATTAGGTAATTATAAGAGCCAGGTTTAGTTCCTGTAGTTAAGGGTTTTTTTAAATAACACTAAAAATTTCAACATACCAGTGAATTAAAAATACAAAGTGTTTGGATTTGGGGTGGAGGTGGGCGAGGGAAGAGAGAACAGAAAACTCAGGGAGTACAGCAAAAAAAACCACACTTCATTTTCACAAATAGGAGAATGACCTTTATAATGCAGTTGGAGCCTTGCTTCTTGTCAGTTATGGGTCAGTGCCCTATTACTGTATTGTCCGCACACCACCACTGCAGCAGTGCGGCCGCACCCCTAGAGGGAGGTTGTGTCAACATTTCTATTACAAACCCCTCTTTCTAGAAGGTTAAAACCTGTCTGTCAGCAAGGAAATAACTTTATTAAAAACAAACCTTGATAAAAATCCATTTGGCCACTTTCAGATGATTACAGCCTTGTCCCAACATAAGAAACACACTGGGTTCAAAGTTGCTCTCGTGCAACTTTAGAAGGGTTTTGCATGAACCCCTTGCCTGGCTTGGCTGCACCCATGAGACTTGGGGACGGAAGGCACTGAAGGAAGTGCCTGGCTTCCTGTAACTCCTCCCTACTTTAATACTCTGGGCCCTCCTTGGAAAGGCTGCTGGAAGGTGAGATTTTCCCAGAGACCTAGTCCTGCACCAAGTGTCAGTCCCTCATGAGCTAGAGTCACAAGACAGGGAATGTTTCATTTCACCACAGACATCTTCAGGTGCCTCTTTCTAGTGGAGGTGACTGTTGCTCCTGCTGTGGAAACAGCAGCTTTGGGAAAGAAACAGTGACCTGTTTCAATACAACTCCTATTAGCACAAGGGAAGTGCATCAACCCCTAATTTTAGGTGAAATCTAGGGTTACAAATATGTATATATACATATAAAGAATTACACTAAACCTGGATTTGGCTCCATTTGTTTAAAAAAAGCCTATAAACATACACTGAAGCCATACACCAAAAAAAGCTTTTAGAGGACTCAGAGGGGTCTTTCTGTTGTAATAGGTACATTTACTTGGGTTTTCAGTCCAAAAAATCCATTTTATGTGTATATCTGGCAGGGAGATTTACATATCCAGGCAGATTTTTAGGGAGTCGGTCTCTTGTGTGTAAATAAGAGATGTCATTTGTTAAAATCTAATAAAAAAAAAATCTTTAAATCATGTACTTTAAATTCAAACCTCCCCCTTTAAATTTAAAACAAGTCTGAAACTAGCCAAGTCAGAGAGGCTATTTATTCTATAGTGCAAATACTCTCACTTTATGGGAATTTTCTCCTTAGGATAGGCAGTTAAAATAAATAAATAAAATAAAATAAACTATGGTGTATTAAAGAGTTAAAAAAAGAGGTTCAGATGCAATTCCCACTATGTCCGCTTTGCTTTTGAGCTATTTTGATCACAAATAAAACCACTTAAGACCAAAACTCTGCATCAAAACAGAGCCAAAATAGTTAACTCCACAACATGAGTGCATGGCAATGAAGTAAACAAGTTTCTTCATAACACAGAGTTGAAATTGTGGCAGCTACACAGAGCATTAGAGACTTGTGGGTCTTTGTGAAATATTAACAAGGTAGAAAATTCCAAGATAAAACACTGAACTGAAAAATCCAGACAGAAAGAGGGATCAGAGTATACTGTGTGGCTTCTCAGTTTGCCCCCTGAAAAACACAATGGATAAATTAACCAGTGTCCTCTGAATCTCAAATTAATTGTCAGTTGGAATAGTAGCGAGTATGTCAGATACTGCAGTTTGGTTCTGCACCTCGGTTTCCACATAGGCAGTACCTAAGCCTAGGACTAATGTCATGAGCAGGAAAAGAAAGTGCAGCTGACAAGAGGAAAAAATCTCCTCATGCTCTTCTAATTACTGCCATTCTAGTTGCTTTTCATGAATCCCCAAGACTTTTCTGCAAATACAACATCTGAAGACAGTCAGACCTGCAGGTGTCTAATAGCTACTCCACAGCTCTAAGGATTTTGACTTTTTCCTTTGTTTCTCAATTGTTTTCTTCTCCTAAGTGTCAAATCTTGAATCATGGGATTATTCTTTTAACTGATGACATGATCTTTCTCTGCAGATCTGTCCACTTCCAACACAATCGAGCACTTGTCAAGAACAAGAATCCTTAAACAGTTCTTAAAAAATTAACAAGAAAGGTCTGCCAAGTGAGACCCTTCCGTATGACAGGGCAGATTAAGGAGACGTTACAATTCTATGGGCATTTCTAAAAGCTGCGGCCACATTGCGTCAGAATCTTTAAGCAACACTAATGTTTGGATCAAATACATGAATACAAGGTGAAGGAAAGAAGGCTGATTTAGGAATGCAAGATCCATTAAACTATGCAAGTATGCATGACCTGTAAAAAGTGGATCCCATACATATCAGCTATCGCCCTTAGCTGTTAGCAGGTGTGAATCAGTCAGTTGTACAATTCATTTGTCTACCTAATTGCACTGAAGATAGGCTTTTACTTTGCCTATAACATCACTAATGAGTAGGTTTTCAGTTTGATCTAACTAACTAATTCTTGTTAACTTCCTTTGCATTGCTGTTCTTTTAATTTAACCAGAGACAGCACCAGAGTTGCTACTAGTGTTTAGTCTCAACTAGATTACTCCTATTCATTAAGGTCTGTAATTGTTGGTCATACCCTCACAAATGGTCATTACAACCTCTGGCTTGCATATTGAATAACAGCAATTTCCTGGCTCCAACAGACTCTCATGTGAGGGAGGGGAAAATGCTAATAAAGAAAGAATGAATGATTCTCTGCTTCATTCAGTGCTGTGTAGATTTCCTTTACAGCAGAAATTGTACTGAGGTGGTAAAACGGGTTTCTTGCAGGCCCCCTACCTCCACCCTGAGTGAAAACAATAAGAACCAAGTCAAGCATTCCCTGCTACTGTGATTACAGCATCCGTAAAAGTGATTATATGGCTGCTGTAATCAACTTCAATGAAAGCTGCCTGTTAGAGCTTCAATAATTACTCATTTCTGTTAACAGCTTGCTTTCAGTTTAGTACTTTGAGGCCTAGAAAAAAAAATGGTGTTTTAATAAAAGATCCTGTGAACGCAGTATTTTGGGGGGTAAGAGCTTGTGTGTGGGCAAATTAAAAAAAAAAAAATGCACATGCAACTTTTTGTCCTGTGCTCAATAGCAGCCCCTTTTCATTTAAGCTCAGAATCTATTTAACCAGCAACAAGCACAAGTTCATACAGGGTTCAGTCATGTACTGAATGTTTACTGAAGGAGGCACAATAGTTTAAATAAAGTGGCGGTTTTAAATATTTTACCCATTTCTTTAAACAAATTGCCAATCCTTAAACTCTGCGTTAAACACATTTCAAAAGCAAAATACCACAAAGCTCTCTTTCAATAAAACCACCACTTTTGTCATACTATGCCTTCTTCGTCTTGATGTATTTTATTTCTGCAAAGCTCTGGAGAAGAATGGAGTTTACAGAAGTTAAGGGCTCATTTTTAAAACAAAACAAAAGAACCATTTAGTCTGAGATTAAAACAACACAGGTCACCATTGCCCTCCAATGTTTGATGTTCTGCAGAGCAATGACACAGCTAGGGATAAGGGAGGCAGACTGCAGAGAATTAAAGTTGACAAACACTTCCACCTCAAACTTAAAATCCCAGGCAACCTTTTTTGAAGTTAAAATAAACCCTAAACAACAAAAAGCAGAGAAACCACTCCTCTTGTTTAGATTACTTCATGACTATGCTTTTATTTCTCTTATGTGCCTATACACATCCTCTCTTTGAGGCAAAGAAACCACCAAAAAACCAAAACCAGAAAGGAAGCTCTCCGAGTATCCAACAGAAAGCTAAGATAGTTAAAAATGCTGTAAGATCTTATAAAAAACTCAGTGAAGTCTGCATAAGTATAAATGAGGTTGTTTCTTCACCTAGAACCTTTCTCCACTTTGGGAAGGTTTATAGTAAGATTTTCTGCAACTCAAGGGGCCAAGCTTCCTGAAGGACAAGCTCTGCTCTGATGAGGAGCTACTGATCATGGTTTCTGTTCCTGTGGGAGTCCTAACAAGCAACACAGGCCGCTGGAGACAGAGGACATGCTATGAAGAACACACTGCTGCATCCTTTTAACAGGACTGTGTCTCCTGCAAAGCCCTGTAGCTGATGGCAGCTTTTGTACTAGCCAGATGAGAAGCTGGGGTGACTTAGTGCCCCCCTAGAGATCCCAGGGGGATGGAGTTAGCTGTCCAGGATGCCCAAACACATCTCTTGAACAGATACATGAATGGGAGGGGAAGCACTTGGTGCTTTAGCACCTGATCAGCAGCATTAAGGAGAGCTTAGTTCTGTGAACAATACATGCACCTTTTCTTTAAATCACCTTGGCTCAGAAATGCAAAACGTGTTCCCTGTCCCCAGTTTATCACATAGGTGAAGTAACAGAAAAAAAAGTTATTAATGTCCTGAATGTAATACAGTGCATGACATTTGCATAGCATCTTTCATCCTGAAGGATTCCACACCACTTTATAAATTATATACTTATGGAAATCACCGCCCGCCCCCCCCCCCCCCCCCCCCATTAGAATAAAGACAAAACTGGGGTATAAGTCAGCAGCCAGTTGGACAAATGCTCAGCAGAACCAATTTGGTCAAGGACAACAGTTGGAATTATCTACTTATGCAAAGCATGGCATGAGTTATAGAGAACCTAATTTTCCTTGGTACCTGCAATCACTGCTTTATTGTGCATGCACTATTTGGTTGCATCCACTGGAATTTTCATAAACCTTTCACTGTTTCTTAGGACAGAGCATTCACAAAAAGAGGACACTGCTTTCCGTGGTGGTCCATCAGAATGCAATTCTGCTATGAAAGAAGGCACCATGAATGACCTGTGTATCAACCAGCCACGTAGATATGGTTCCAGTATAGAGCAGCATCCTCAGTTGGCATACTCCCATTTACCTGAAAGGATCTACTCAAAAGTGTAGCCTCTGGAGTTTCACTTCATAAAATTATTCCATTTTACAATTTAATTTGCCTTTCCTGAATGAAGTGTTGACAATGGACATAAAACATGACCATAAACATTAAAAAAAAAGGAAAATAAAGAATTATTTTCCCCGTGAACATCAAAGGATGGATTTCTGGTGTTGCTCTTTTCGTTTTGTCACCTGTGGGCACAGTGGAGTAATCTTTTGTTCTCTCTACTTCCTTGCAAGAGACTTGCCCCCGGGGCAGAGGCTGTCTCTGAATGGACAGAACATGCCTGAAGTCTACAGCTCTGGGCTCCAGGTGCAAGATGCAAGATGGAGGAACATTCCTCTGCTTTACATTATGTGCAGCAACCTGACAAGTGCAGATCATTATGCTCTCAGAGGGAGCACATCTGTTACAGACCTTCCATCCTCTCCTTTTACTCCGTTTGATTTAGATGTGGCCTTGTTAGCCCAAAGTATTTAGACACAACAGGAATGTGAGAAAGAGGAAACAAAAATTTTCAAGCTACTTGGTACTATATATTTACCAAAAAAAGAGATGAAATCTGATCTGATTTTTATGTGTTTGTTTTCTCTGAGGATCAAGATGGGGGTCTGCAAGTCCTCAGTCAGAAACTTTCACCACACAGGAACTGTCAATAGATCAATGATTGCAGGATGAGGAACCTGTGGAACTGTCAATAGATCAGTGCTTGCAGGATGAGGAACCTGTGGAAAGCCTTTCACACAGCTGTCTGTTTGTCTGTGCAGCCTCTCCAGCTCAGATCAGTAAGAGTTTCACTGAAATTAGCCAGAACATTTTTTTCCTGTCATGTAACTGATCTTAATATATTTTTGCAAGTAATTTAACATGAAACAAGATCATAAAACATCCTTTCATTTTCCATTACATATCCAGTATGTTATTTCTGTAGGAAAACTAATGAGAACAAATTTTGTCTTTCTTTGGCTATAAGAATGGAGATTTTCTCTGGTCTTTTTGCACTAGTACAAAAAAGATGCAATATGGCCCATAACTGCAAAAGCATCACAATGCAACTTATTATAACCTGTCTCCCAAACTTGGTATTAAGCAGACTAATGCACAAGTCCCAAAACTTTTAAAAGCAGCTACTGTGTTATTCAGTAGGGGAATGCTGTAAACAAAATGCTTATACTTGTCAGAATAAACCTGGAAAGCTTGAAAAATGCAGGACATAAGTTTTCCCGAGCACGGCCACTTTTGCAAACTTCTGTAACAAGATTGAACACTGAACTTTTCACACTGACAAATAGGAGGGTTTGGTACAAAGTATGGGAGAGCTGGCTGGGAATTGTGATTTCTGCTCCACAAATAGCTTGTGTCCCACAGGTGCTGAGGTAAAATTAAACATTGAAAAAAATCTTGAGCCTTGATCTAATTTTCTTTAACATTCAAGAAACTTATCCCCCCAAAAAAGTTGAAGAAAATAAAGCATGAAATCCTTCTTTTCAGTTGTTCATGACAGGCCACTGTGTCCATCACTAGCATCAAGAACAACAGTTATCAAAAGATGCAATTCTTTTTCTTTTTTTGATGAAAAACTGTAACACTGAGGTGTTTGTGGAGTCAGCTAAAACTCATCTCTCAACCCACCACTAAGGCAGACAAAAAAGTCAGGGTATTCTCATGTACCTACTTTCTTAAGACAGGAGACTGTCTTCAAATCTTTTTGCTGGAGGAGATGATAAAGGCAAACTTAGTGGTGTTATGTGCAAGCGGTATGCAATAAGTGGTATCTTTCTGTAGACCACCTTTTGACTATTGGATAGAATTAGACACACTAAGATCTTCCCACATACTATTACAGCCCAGCTGTTTTTTAAAGACACTCCCCACCAACCCCAAGAGGATAAAATTGCTCTTTTTCTCATAGTCATAGCAATTTCATTGGCTCGGTGACCTATATTCTGACAAAGAAAGAAGTATGTGACACAGATCTTTGCCTGTGTAGACAATCATTAAAAATGATGTTAATAGAATATTTGATACCTTTGTGAGAGGTGAAGTAGGTGTGAATGACAGGGAGATAATTTCTACATGCACAGGTTGTCTTACAGTACAGTTGCCTGTATTACCTTAACTGTAGAATAAAACATGCAACTCCTCCATCAGTCCCTTCACTCACTGATTTTAATTGCTTTGCAGGGCTCTCATTTTACAGATGGAGAAACTATACTCAGAGAAGTGAAGCCACATGGTCCAGCCGATATTGCAGGGCAGTCAAGCAGCAAGGAATGGTGCTGTCTCTTGGTTACCAGCCAACTGCAACACTTGGAAGAACTTAATGCAACTGTCCCTTTCATTCCAAACCATTTTGTGCTTTGAGAGAGATAAGTACTGAATGAAATGACTGCAGTGACCATTTCTTTTGCATTCAGCAACAAAAACCACATAAAGTGCATTGGAAAAGATGTGCATACTTGACACAAGCTTCTGTAGTAGACCTTCTCCCTATATAGCATGAAGTCCCACACAGCTAATCCTATATGACTTGCTACACCTTGTTTCACTTCCTCTCTTCTTAATGTACCTGCAGCAGCAGCATGACATAATGAAATCTATCAAATATTAATTTTAAATGCTCTCCAGTGACCAAAAATGCACTCTGAGATTTATCAGGAGGCACCTATGCTGACAGTAGGACAGAGTCTGGGTACAAGGGCTATTGGTAAGTCAATTAAATGGGTCCCAAAATAGACATCACCTTTCTAATTAAACCAAAGGGTTTGAATCCCAACCAGACCCAGCTATGAAGCCAGAGCTGTGCAGGTGGAAAGTGCTCAAACTGGCCCGTGCTGCCTTGCTGGGCAGAGCACAGTGAGGAGCCTGATGAGGGAGTGACAGCATGTAGGACTGCCTGGGGCAGGTGAGCACCATTCAGACATCTCTTAGGGCAGAAGGGACAAAAACTGGAAGAAGTTACTATTGTGACCAGAAGCAACTGGGGTTAAAGAGCACATCAATACCACAAAGCTCTGCAGCAAAAGGTGAAGTAGTCTCAGTAGATCATGAGGAAAGTAAGACACAGTCACTTGTGTACCAGTTAATGATGCCACCATGAGCACAGGTGGTAAGCACCGTGCCTTCCTTGGAAGCAGCATTTACCAGTAACAATTTTTAATAAGGGATACAAAATCTTCCAGCTGATGGCTGATCAATCATGAAGGACACTAGTCCTGTTCACAGTAACAGCTCACAGAAAGCACCCCCCTGCTCTTCCCACACCTTGAAAAATAGTTTAAAATTCTACCAGGGAAGATGATAAGCATCATTCCTTGATTTCTTACTGCTGCCATGGAAGCAACCAAAATAGACAACATCTGATCATTTTCCCCCACAATGTATCTGGAAATATTCTCCTAGAGAGAAATTATTAGATGTGAGTCCAAATTGAGAAGGTGCAGATTTGCCAGATTGCTGACACTATCAAACCATTCCATGACTTGCCAGAAACACTCCACAGCTTAAAACCCCAATGCCATACATAAGAAAAAAAAAAAACAAACAATGAAATGCCAATAAGCTTTCTGCTGCTAGCAGACACAAATCTCAAGATTTCATTAGTCAGAAGATAGCCTGTGTTTGGTTTAAGGAGATTGTGAAGAGGAGGCAGTTATAGAGTTGGTACATTTATGTGGTAGGGCAGGGGAATTCCCTAACACGAGAGGTAGACTGAAATATACATATGTGTGTGTGTGTACATACATACATTTGTATATATGTATATATCTCTCTATAAACTGTGTTTAGCAGCTAAATGTCATGTCCTTATAGAAATTTTAAATAAAAGATTTGATTTCTGCCAGTGTCTCTGCTCTAGATAGTATGCCACCTCTGACTTTAGTAAGGAGATAGCAGCACTGTAGCAACTATCATCCACCTACAGCAGCAAGTTCCAGAAATTCACTGCTTGTCTTACAAGGAATTACCTCTTATTGTAAAATGATCCTTCTGTCTTTTATCTGTGCTTCTAGCTGTAGCATTGTAAGAGTTGGTGAATAGGAGTCCAGCTCAACCTCTGCCTTCATGGTTTTGCAAATTTTGTTAATTTCCTTCCCGCCCTGATTATTCTTCATCCCCTCCTTCTCCTCTCCAAACCCTGGGAGGTGACACTATCGACTCTTCCCGAACCTGAAAAGTCGTGGTTATACCTTACGGTTTGGTTACTATCTTTTTACCAGATTTCAATCTGTAAAAGAAATTATTTTTTTCCGGAATCAGTCCAGATGTATTTGTTTGTGGAAGAAAACAACTAAAGGCTTTGTGAAGTGGAGATTTGTATCTCCACTGGCTCTTTATGTACATGCTAATGCTGGTGGAGCAGGGCAGTGTGGCAGCATTCCCCTCCGCAGAAGCCCTGGTGATCCCCAGCAGATCATGTTTGATGCCATGTGCTCAGTGGCCTTTCCCTGAGATGTACTGACAGCCCATCTTACCAGGACTGTCAGTCAGTGGCACATGCATTTCCCAGGCTCTCTTCTACAGTCATTTGCTTAACTATCAAAACAGAAGCAGAACCACAAACTGCTGGAAGTAGTTCCAGGGTTAGGACAATGCTCACAACATCTCAAGCAAGCCCCTGCACTGTTATCAGGGAGACAAAAGGTAGTCAGATGAGCTGAAACAACCTAAGCACCGGCCAAGCCCTGCACACCACACAGAGCCACTTGACTTGCAAACAGGATCTGCATGTAGGGACAGCAGCACACCACACCTGGACTCTTGTGTGTGACTGAATGCCTCACAACAAAGCTGCTCCAGCAGAAGTTGGGCTGAGACAAGAGTGCAGCTAAAGGACACAGAGCCTTTGCCTTTGTACCAAGAATCATGTGAATGCCCACTCAGAGCACTGACGCCATAGGCAGGGCTTCTACTGTGACTAAGTCATCTGTGATGTTGACTTTATTGAATGCAAATAAAAACTTACTATGGAGTAGAGCACATCTGACATATTTCTGCAGTTTCTCATTTAAAATCAATGTCAGTGATTGAATAAGAAAGTCCTATTTCTCATTCTTCTATTACGAAAAGAAGTCAAACTAAACCTGAACCATGAACTATTTCAAAATGTTTCCCAAAGCTGGAAGTAAACTTACATCGTTATTTTGGAAGTTTTGCTAATCCCAGACCTCAAACTGAAACTGACGCAAAACAAAGACCCTTCCAGCTCGAAACACCAGTTCAGCTGAAAAGCAACATCCCCATGCACATCCTGTGCAACAAGAGGACAGCTTGACTTTAAGAACTTTTAAGTGCTTTAAAAACCACCATCCTGCCCCATGTCTGTTCTTTTCTCCCTCCCCTGTCACATTAAACACCAGCAGATGGTCACAAACTTTCTTCCCTGGAATCAACTACCCTCAGGGACTACCTCCTAAGGTGAGATTGAGGTAAACTGCTTCTTGTGATTGCTGCTTCTCATTTTACTGTTGTTCACTAGCTCTAATTTCCACCAGCAAATCCACTACTATACCTTGTGGCAAGAAGATACACATGTATGATGAATTTGAGTTTGTACAAGGGAGAGAAAGGAGATTTTACCTGCCAGCCAGCTGACCCTTCTATCATTCCCATTCCTCTGGCTAGTCCTCAGCCCACCTGTATTCCTGGCAACACCTTTCTTCTCACTAGCAACGTGGTGCCCCATACTATATTTCAGGTTTTAAAAAACCCAATACAGGCCCAAGACTTGAAATGATGCTTATGGAAAGGGGAGGAGATGAAGTCCCATTCCTGTAAAGGACTCTGTGAACTGAACAATTAACTACTACTGGCTTGGAATCAGAGCTCAGCTAAAACAGCTTCAATCACAGCTGGATCTGACCCAGAACAGATTCAAACATACTGGTTCAATTCCCTGGTTATAAGTGTCTTCTTGTAATGATAAGCTGTAATCAGCAATTAGGAAGTGTTCATGGTGAGGTAGTGCCAGAATTCATGTAAGGAAGGTCAGCCGTGGGCCCGGGTCTCATAAAAATTCCAAACTGGAATAATAATCTCTATGCTGAGCAAACATTTCAATATTGACATAGCTAAAGCACAGTTGAGATGAGGAAAAAAGGCAGGAAGCATTTGTCATTTATAGGAAGACAAGGAGATATACACATTCCTTAACATAAAGATGTTATAGATTCCACCGGGCACCATGCAATTGTATAGTCCTTTTATTAACCCCCAGCTATATTCAGCAGAGTGTATCAATAGATTTAAGTATTTATGAGCTAAAAACATGACAGGAAGCAGACGCACCCTGTGTAAGTAATGCATGATTGTGCCAGTGCTCCTCATAAGCAGTCTCTTGATGTTCTCAGCTAAGCTCAGGTGAAAGGTACCTAATGAGAGACAGGACAGCTTTAACCTTTCTGGTGTTATCTCCTCTTGAAGAATTTCCTCTGGAGCTTTCCCTATGATAATTTGTGAACGATTCACCTCACCCTCTGGTTAGATCAGGTTTCCAGATGCCCGTTAGATATTTGAAAAGCACATGAAGCAGATGAAAATGTGACTTACACACTGCCCTCCTTTCGGCTACTGTGTAGCTCAAGTCCAGCACTCCACAGCCCATTCTATGGACAGACTTCCAGGCTTGAGATTCATATGGGACAAGATCACTCTCAAGAAGATTCTGAATGTGGAAAGACAAACTTGCAGTTTTTGTCATGGTGAGGGCTACACAGTGGCTCTGAAAGGAGTACACAGACATGGCAGTGAGTGATAGGACACGAAAAGGACTTTCAAGAGGAGAATGAGAAAACAAATAATGTCTGTCTTGGAGTCATCCTAAGACAAAGTGAATCCTCTTTCCAGCACTGGCTAAGAGCAACATTTTCAGTTCACAGTTGGTGGTTCCCAAGAGCACAGCTGGGATGTTCCAGTTTATATTTGTAAACAACAGCTTAATCAGTAGAGGAATTTCTCTGTCAGTAGCTTGGATCACAACTATTCATACCATTAAGAGCTTTTGCAGAATTCTGAAAGACTTCTTTTGGGCTGTGTTTGTTACGTTTTGTTTGGTTTGGTTTTTCGTTAGTTTGGGATTTTTTTTGATTGTTTGTTTGTTTTTAAAGTAGTATACCAGTGTGTTACAGTTTTAAACTGACACACTGCTCTTTAAACGAGACAGTGTTACCAGTTACCACCCCTTGCAGGGTGCAATTCTTGCTTTCCCCACCTCGTTGAATCAGCAGCTCCTTTCTCATTACAATCTCATTTATCCCTATGTCATTCTCCCAACCGCCTGCTAAAATTTTGTTTAATTTGCTTGCAAGGGACAATGCACAAGAAATGAAACAACAAAATAAAAAGTAATGGTTTTGTAAACTGGTAATTGTTTCATTCTCTCCAGAGTGATAAAATTTTATAAAAGGAATATGAACATGCTGAATAATCAGTGTATGGCCATTTGAGCTTCCTTTTGGTTCACTTGAGAAAGAAAACACTAATAATAATATGTTTGGGTTGAATGGAGTCTCCTTTGATTCATCCCGTTTCTACAGTTTCTCAGAGAGGAAGGATGAAAGAATGTACACAATTAAACTATTGGCCTAAAAATGACAAAGCTCTAAATCTTTGGAGGAGCTGGATACTTAAATTTTGTTATTTTAAGTTCACATATTGACTCAGATTAAGGACAAAATATCTTTGTTCAGATGGAAACATTCTGAGAGGGCACTGCTTTTTCAGCAAGGCCTTCATAACTCCCACTCTTCTGTCTGGTAGATCTCAGACTTGTTGCTCTTGAGACATGAACTAAAGTAAACTACTTGGAGACAATTTTCAGGGAAGAAATGAAGTCAGAGTGATGGAGTGGGCAATAATAATTGATGGTTGATTGGTTTGTGTAAGAGTGGGAATCATTAAGTCTGTTCAGATGCAATATGTTGCAAATTGAAAAATATTCTTTTTTGTTCCTGTGTCTCCAGGAAACACAAGGCCCAAAGAGCAGACTTTGAAATGTGTCATTTTGTGCTGGGTAGGATTTTCCCAAGCACCTAAGGAAGTTGCCATCCTGACTTCCATTTCAATCAATGGGACTGAAGCCCTAAAGGTCAGAGGTATTGCAAATTCCACTCAGCATTTGTCTTTTTAACCATCTAAATACCTTAGAGAATATTTTGACCTGCGATTTAATACGTATGCTACAGAAATGGAAATTTGAAAAATTATGACAGAATAAAAGGTGGCATTCAAACAGTAGCCAAGATTTTTTTCAGGTATGGCCAATAATGTTCGGGGTGGTGGGAAAATGGAGTCCAAGTCTGAGAAATGGTACAGCCACATATGAGCATGTGTCAGAGACTCCCTCTCCGCAGCAGATGCCTTTGTTGTTCTGAATCACTGTCCAAGCAAAAATAACTATTAATTCATAGCAACCAGTGGTAGTTAAAGCAAAATGTTGAAAAAAAAAAGTCCCTGTGTTACCACTTCCCACAAATTTGACCACATTTTCCAATCTAAACAAATACAGACTGAGCTCAGTTCAGCCAGTCTAACTGATATGAAAGATTCTTCCCAAACTTCAGGGATAGATATCAGCTTACCCACTGCAGCGAGGACCAGAGTGATTCTGAACTACTTCATCACCATTTCATCACAAAAAAGGGAAATCTGTGAAGAACCTCATGACCATAGTCTCAGATTTGGCTAGGCTTAGGGTGCATGTAGAGAGGCAGACAATCTCAACAGGTACCAAAGACAAGGTGAGAGGAGCATCAGAATGTTCAAGTGGCTGAACCTGAACCAGCTTACATCCACTCAATGCACTCGCAGGCATTTTCTCAGGATGAAACTGTAACACTCTCATCATTGTTTTTTGACCAAGTCACATAGATAATGTCAAGAATTCTTAAATGACCACTGCTAGGGCATCCTACATAATTGCTACAGATGCAGGACATACTAGGAATCTCCAGCTGCCTGAACCATTGCAATTAAAATTCTAGTAATCATTGGTGTAAGTTTGTAGAAGCTGCATGACAGCAGAAAAGTCAAACGTTCTCAGTGTTAAATAGTTACATCATCATGCACATAGAGCCTAAAATAGAATTAACCTTGTACAATTCACAACATTGAACTTATTTTGGTAAGTTATGAGAAAACAAATCGAAGTTTTACTTCACAAGGTGAAAAAAAAATCTGTTCCCAAAGGAGTTTACTATTACAACATACTATATTTAACTTTTTTTGCCATGAGTCAATTTAAATAACATGTAAAAGACATACCAAGTATTTAACACTGATTAAAGTTTATGTAGATTTACATGGAAAAAAGGAAGGGTCATTGTGACCATTGTGTTTTGTTTACTTTCACATAGCTAAAAAAATTATCCTAATGAAAAGGTTTGCATTTCCTTAACCTAATCAATTGTTCAGTTCTTTATTTACTTATATAGTTTAATAATCTAGTTAGAATTTTTATTTCAATGTAGGAAGGTATGTACAGTGTCTATGTACAGAGAAACCAATCACTTATGCACAAACTGTTGATCCTTTTGGTTCCAGTTATAGCTGTAATTCATTTGTCCCACTGAACTGGGTTTAACAAGCTTGAATAATAAAGATTTAGCTTCAGCTCCTCAATCATACCCATGTGTTTCTTGAGTCAGTATCTTTTAAATTAATTCAGAAACTTCCACAGTTCCAAGAGAAAATTATTATCTTATCATCCTCTTGATTTTTTGATACAGTGAATAATGGAGCTATTAAAAATGAGTAAGATCAGAAAACTTAATTTAATTGATTAGTCTGTTCTGTGAAATCAACATATTTGTGTAAAAGCTATGAAAAACTGAAACAAAAGCTATTTTTTCTTGCACTTCCATATTAGATAAATAGTGTAATAAAATATCAGTATAATAGTCTTCCTTCAGTTTTCTTTAAGCATCAGACAGAAGTTACTTTGTTCCATAAATTTTTCACCAAACATAGGTCCATTTAAAAGAGAAAGGATTATCCAATCAGAGCAGGAAAAGCATAACAAAAGGGCTGCTAGTATCTAGGAACAGTATCATTTGCTAGAAAAGCAAATATTCCTTATAAAAACATGTAAGATTTCTTTCATGGGGAACCTGTTCTTTTTTTCCAGCACAACCAGTGGCAGAACTGGGATAGGGGCACTTCTTAATCTTCAGCATCTGTGCATCCACAGCTGCTTGCATTTCATACAGTGCTACCCGTACTGTGAGCACTGTGTGCCAGGGACTCAATGGTCATCTTTTAAGACTTCCTTTGCCAAAAATAGCCCACAACTTTTAGAACAACCTCTACAATTAATAAATGCTTATTACTGAGCAGGAACCAAACACAAGAGCTGTTAACCTGTTGCAACGCTCAGTTATCTTGGCTATTAGAAACTAAAACTTTCTGGAGTCTCACACTTGGTTTTGCTTCTTTTTTAGAGGTTCTTCACAAAATTCCTTTCCCAATGATAGATACTTACAGCCTATGATCAAATGCTCCTTATCCTCTTTACATGCTTGTCAAACATGGGCTACATAAAGAACTGGACTTCTCCTCATATTCATCGTTTTTTTGATCCCAGGAATGGACAAGTAGGTCTTCTCCAGCAAAACTTACACTCCTCATCAGCAATTTGTCAACAGCAAAGCTCTGCCATGCTCTTAAACTCTTCTCCAATGCTTTGGAAAACTGTTGGTCCATCTGCCCCCTATGTTATAACCTATTCTAATAAAATGCCTCAGGCTGCATTTGACTGCTCTGTTCCTTTGTTTTGACTTTCATCAAAGTCCATGGGCCTTGAAAATAAGAGAAAACAAAGAAGTAATCTGGTCTGAATAATGTGTGAATTTGGGAAAGACCATTACAGCTCATAACTTTGTGCAATTCAGCAAAATCCTGTCTGTGAGTCATCAGATCAATTCCATAATACAAATACAAAGAAGACAATAAGCTGAAAACATTCACTAAATATACTGATTTATGCCACCCAGAAAGTTGCCAAATGTTTGGTTCCTGCTGAATATAGTTCAGCTATTACCCTGAATTCTAGTCAATGTAATTATGGGTTTTTATTAGAGGATTCACATATTGCCTTTATAGCTTCAACATCTATTTCAGTTTCAGCTAGAATTCATGAAAGCACATTCCCATTCCTTAAAATGCACTGCATGAGGCACATTCTGGGTCAGAGTCAACTCTCACACAAGTAAATCTGGATTAACAAAATCCACAGAGGCTAATGTACTGGTACTAGCACAAAGCAAACAGTAAAAATGGACTCACATCCACATATTTTAAAAGCAAAGAGCTCCACCTTATCAAACTATAAAAAATCCTTGAATCTGGGAGAGAAGAATGTAGAAAATGAAAATAAAAAATTAATGCTCCCCTAAGGAGATAAAACTGGTAATGACTTAAAAGTGACTTAATTGTTCTATTTTCCTTATAGCAGTTTCCATGGAAGGGAAAGAGTAGCAGTAGGCTGAAGTTTAGCTGTTTCTTCACTGTGCTGCAGTCTCAAAGAATCTGATATGACAATTCTGTGCTCAGTTGTTTGAACAACTTAAAACACATGCTAGGCAGCTTAAGAAAGGAAATTAACAGCTTGTTCATTCAATGGGAAAAGTGAATTAGGAATAGAGCCTGGGACACACGTTAACAAAAAACCCACTTATATAATGCATCACACTAAGCAGCAGGTGAAGTATAAGCAGAAACTGAAAGAAGATACAATTTGTTTGAATTTGTTCAAAATTGAAGTATCCCAGTACCAGGGATGGTCTGGCATTGATTCCCCATTGAAATTTAAAATGGGGTTCAGCTGCACGGAATTCCTAATCCCCTCACTCTCAGAGCATGGATGCTTCAGTATCTGTGGGTGCAAGGAGAGGAGAGAAGACCTTTTGACTCCCCCTGGACACTGGGGTGGTACATCCACTCATCACCTGGTGCAGTCCCAGGGCTGCATGATCGCCATTTACATCAGCCTGCACATTTCCCTGTCCACATCCTCTGGCAAAAGCATCAATATCCGTACCAAGGCAATAATTTACACTCACTCTACCACTGGCATTTATCCCCATTACTCACAGGCCCTTGTGTAGTACGTAGATATTGTCAACAATATCATCCATGCCACATTGATATTCTTAATAGCAAACATCTCTGTACTGAATTACATAGCAAATGTACTCAACAGGGCATTGTGTGACTCAGAGCATATCCAGAAAATCTGAATAGTCCACCGGAATCATGAAACAGTAAGTGGATTGCTTTCCAAGTTTTCACATTACAAACAGATTACTTATACCCATGACCCTATAAAGACACTTAAGTTCAAAGACTTTGGCCACATGTTATGTGAAGCTGACCTCTATAACATTCAGAACACAGCATGGTAACTTGAAAGAAATGTTGGGATCATAAATGCACAGATTGTTTAGTACACTGCACAAAGTATCTTTGCTGTCATGCACACAGCTTAGCAGAAAATAATCAAAAGTTTTGTTTTAAGCTGAGTTCCTTCCACCCTGCCTGGGTCTGCTGGAAATGTAATTGTAACTGCACAGAAATAGAACAGGTTCCATTAAGATGTGAACAAAGTAGATAGAGCCTTTAACTGGAGGGGGAAGAGAGAGTAGCTACCACATGTGCTGGCTACATGGGACAGGAAGAAGCTGCTGAAGCAAGCAGCCTTATAAGTTAGGCGAAAATTCAACTGTTGCAATAAGAATGGCTGAGAAAATATGTCCCTGTTTAAATTATTTGGTCCTGCCTCAGTGACAGACCATTTCATACAATAATGGCCACACCATGCTCAGATTTGTGTTTCTGAGCTGTGTTTTGGGAAGGAAACAGTTAATGAAACAGGGACAAAGGAATGGTAACATCAGAAAAAGCAGGCTCTGGCTGGCCCAGGAGTCCTCTCCAGTATGGGCTGGTAGCAGCTAACCCACAGGAAGTTGCCAAATGCCCTAAAGCAGCAATGGAAGGTCTTCTGAATCAGGAAGTTTCTCTTAACTTCTAGTAATGTTATTTGTTTCAACTGTGCACGTTCTCGCTGCCCTGTACTCATGTCTAAATTCCTTTTGAAACCCATTACAGTCTTCAGCTATGTTACCTTGTTACAGTTAGGTCCACAAATCATTTAAGCACTGGAAAGAAACATTTCTTTTGCAGTTTCATTCCTGCCTTTCAGTTTCACAGACACTTTATATCACCACCTAATATTTATTAACAGTTAGCAGTTTTAAAAAAAACCTTTGTGGTTCTTTCTGTCTCTTGGCCACAGGCTTCTGAGAAACACTGTTAACTAATTAAGTGGCAGAGGTAAAGATGGTGGCACCACTAGTGAGTTCAGGGTGGGTTTTTTTAAGAGTCTGTCTACAGCCATGGTTCAGATGTAGGCACAGCCCACAACATTCCTCACTATAGTTTCTTTCCAGTCTCATGGTCATGTCCATGGAAGTCAGAATCCCAGAAGACAAAGGGTTTATACCACTCATCGTATTAATGTGAACTCTCCACACCATTTCCAAAGAACATAAGGTCAGAAATGCAGAAATTAAGATGGCAAGTATTTACCAAGAGACAAAATCACCAAGCAAGTAGCATTCTGCTCCTTGTTTTCCTTGGAGGCAGTTTTCGTGGATAAGACGCCTGTAGATCATCAGCTTATCTATAGAGGCTGAATCCAAATGCTCACCTATTTCATCTAAATGATGAGTTACCCAAGTCTTAGTCATGACCCAAAATGTAACAGGATGCTCCACATCACTTTGTAACACATAAACTATGTGCAGAATACACATAGCCAAAGTTGATGAGTCAGTGTAGTATTCATTAGCAGAGAGTAGGCTTTTGAATATAATAATTTTCCAAATAAAAAGTCTTCTATTGCTGAACTAAGTTTTCACACTTTGTCTTCACAAAAAGAATCATAATGCAGAGGTAATGTCAGCAAGGAGAAACCACTGACTTTATGAAAATTATTTAGCATTTAATAATGGAAATGTAAGTATATGTTTAAGCAGTTACAAAATTACATACATCAAAAATGTGTACTTTTCAGGACCCTTGACTGTTTTAAGGTTGGTTGGTTTTCATGAGGCAAGCTTTCCTCTAGTCCTTTTAACTTCCTGACTGCTAAGTCTACATTATAAGCAGGGTCATATTGTTGAAGGACAATCCCACTGTAATCAATACAACATCATGATAACAACCAATGTCCCTAAGGCAAAAACAAGTATCTCTGTTGGAGTAAACTCTCCTGGGACATCCAAAAGGTTAAAAAGAAACAAACAAAAGCCTTATTCTGACATCTGATTTACAAAATCCTACAAGGAGAAACACAGAGAAGGAATCTTGCTTTACATTGAATACAAGTTTAAATGTTCTGGGAAATATCCAGGCACATATAAACAGTTATTCATTCTGATGTTCAAAGACACAGAAAATAGATCAAGTTTTTTAATTCTACTTTTCTGGAGTCTTATTTATCAGCACAACCCAGCTGTGTCAATAGGATAGTGCTGAAGATGTCTCCCACTGTCACCTCATGTCTAAGGTCAAGTGTTTTGTATCCTTTGCTGTTCTAGGTGATTAACAACAGTTTTAGCTGTAGACAGCAGGATGCTTACAGTGTTGCGAGCACCGATGGTTAGTCTTGTCTTTGATTATATGAATCGACTTTGGTTTCAACAATAGTTGAAAATTCTGTGGAAGTAGACAAACTACAAATAGATTTCTCTGACTTCCCTGTTTTCATTCCGATGTGTACAAATTACCTCAACACGCCCTTTTTTTCTCTGAAAACACTAAGGTCTGAAAGAAACTCTTGTTATATTGTTGCCACTTAGGTTTCACTGAGCCTGCATTATCTACTCACAGCTTTAATGACTTCCTGCAGAGAGAGGCTCTGTAGAAGTCTTGGCAGCAGGGCTAAGAATAGCATTAAATGCAAGGTTATCTAGGCATTACACTCACTGTAACATGCAATTAACTCTCCTCTTCCATTTTCATTACACAATTATTCATTAATGTCAATTTAATTTTATGCATTGTTCTACATGACCGAAGGCTGATTACGGGCCTTTTCACTCCAATATCCCAAGTTAACTGGTGCCAGCCTCTCTCAGGGCTGCCTAATTGCAATTTAGCCCAGACAATTCCTCCCATTTTTGCCCTCCAGTAATGGAACAACAGATCACGGCCAGGTAAAGATTTTAAGGTGGAAATAAAGCCCAAGCCTGAGCAGCACTGAAAATACTGAAGCCCTGTCCCTCCCTTCCCTTTAATATCTCACAGTTTCTGAATTGTTATTTATTGTAGCTGCCGATGCTATAAAAAAGCCTCATAACTTAAATTGGCCTCTCCACCATCCCAGGGATTTCTCCAGTTATATAATGCTGCTTCAACATAAACCCAACATCATGCAGCATTGTAAAGACTCAGTATAGTGTATATTTAATTGATTTGTTCAGCAAGAAGGTAGTCATGCTATGATCTCTTTTCATTGAATTTGGTTTGCCTCACTGGTTATCTTTTGGCAAAGTTCCTGAAAAAGTTTTTAAGCATTCTCATGTTTAACTTCTTGTACTTTATTCAGTTCAGCTCTCTGAAAAACAATTCTTTATCAGATAATTTTCTTGACAAAAGAATGTGGAAAGTCTTACACTTACAGCAACACATGATACAAGGTGTTTTCACTGCAAACCACTAAATAAGCCACCTAAAAAAGTCAGGATATAAATATAGCCAAAATCAATACAGATTCTTCTACATCATCTTCTCCTAGTAATTTACATTGTACTTTCTATCTGCACAAGCAGCTCATCATTACTTTTTTTCCCCCACTTTTAGTGGCAGACCATACCCTAAAATAAGATTTAAAGAATCTCAAGACATAAACTATGAGCCTGTTTGCTCCAAATCATGTGAGATTGTATGTCTCAGATTAAAAATCCCATTAAAAATTGAGGAAATATTTCAGTGTCTTCTACCTGAGTGAGCTACCAGTTTAATTTCAGAAGAGGGTTTCCATGAGGCCTTTTCCACGCACCTGGTAGAAAGACTGTGATGAGACATGTCTTAAACATTGTCTGGTGCCTAAGGGTAGGCAACAAGCTGCTTCTTTGGAAGCAATAATGAAAGAAAACAAGTTATATGCATTACAGCACCCCTTTCTCTCCTTTTTTGACACTGTGTTTAAGGCTGTGTCAGCATCCTTGCTTGAAATCCCTGTTTTCAGGGGCTTTATAATGCAGCTGAAAAAAATGAATTCCACGCTGAAACTTGGCACCTTTTGGCCTAAGAGTGAAACTTTTTTACAAACTGACAAAAGCAAAATCCTTTTGGTTGCTTCTGGGGTCCACTGTTCCCTCCCTCTCCCCCACTCAAACTGTAGCAAATTCACTGCACAGTTCACTTTATACAACTACAAATAAAAATTATCTGCAGGACCTCAGTCTATTAAATGGGTGTGGATACTTTTGGTAGTTGCTTTTTGAAAGCATTCAATAACTCAGGACTGAAAGATAAGCTCAATGACATATATACATTTTTAATTATTTGATCTCTTATTATTCTTTACTGTGTTAAGTTTCATGGTGATTTAAATCATTAGAAAAAAGGTTATTAAGCATGCAGAATACTCGGTTCGAGTGATATGTTAGATTGGAAACTCCACACACCAACTTTGTCAATGGCACAGCCACGTTCACTGCAAAGGAGCCCTACAGCGGCTGCTTAAAAATGCACAAACGTGTACTTAACAAACTAAATGTGAATGGATATGATGAGGTTCTTATAGACCATGATGCAGTAAAACATATTTTAAAACTCCCTAAATGGGTTTTAACTTAATTAGGTCAATATGTGCGTTTAAAGCTTAACTTATATGATCAGGTCAATAACTGGTATTTAGGGGATTTTAAAACCAAGATTTTTAAAGATTTTAGTTTGGTATTTTTAACAAAAGGCAAAATAAAAAACCCTGCAGGGTTTTTTAAATACCTGCAGGCTAAGGTATAAACCAGACAGGGTCAAGAAATTAAAAGTGAAGGCTGGCATTATGGTTCAAAATTGCAGAGGGCCACACACAGCATGGGAGGTGTCAATGCTGTACATGTTGTATTGCCCTGACAAATTGCACAAGTGGAGGATAAAGTGGGAAAGAATTAAAAAAAGATTTGATCTCTTTTTGATGACTGTGTTTCTGATATAGCTTATATTGACCTGGATCTTTAAGTTAGGAGTCTTACATTTCCATATTTTGTTCTGAATTCAGCTTTTTCTTCTAAATTCACACAGATTTTAACAGCTAAACTTGTTTGATATTTTGATTTTTTGGCCTTAACTTATAAGTTTTATAAGTTACCAATAGTTTATTGCCTTCTAGAGCTTTTTGATTCATGCTCTGTTTGCTTTCCCTCTGTGAGCTTTATGGCCATGGGACCTAATTTGCTGGTTTCATTATGTATGTTAGACAAAATCTGTATTGCTAACAGAGCTCAGTTTGGGTCTGAAAGTTTTATATCTAAAGTTAAACCATTATTGTGTAACAAACAGTTACTCAGAAAATGCCCTTGCATCCATCAGCTCCCTGAAGTCAACAACTGATTTGAACTCTTTGTATTTAAACTAATTTAATCATGCAATAATGTTACAAACCAACCAGTGTTACTGCAGTGCACTGCACAGGCCTTCATGCACAACCTTCTAGGCAGAGTTTCTTAACCAACACAAAGCAAGAACTCCCAGCGGTGAGGAACAATTTGGATGGGATTGATGAAATAGGGAAAGTCACACAATGGGCACAATTGCACTTGAAAGTTTATGGGCCGCCTTTTTTTTCTCTTGATGTTTTTGGCCAGCTGAAATAGGTGCAACACATGGATAAAGGGTACATGGCTGGGATGCTGAGGCTTGGAATGACAGTACCTATGTACAGTCGTATGCTCTCGCCTACAAAACTTGTAAAAAGTATTGCAGCTACCCATATCTGCTCATAATTTTTAAACTTGAATTTGAACTTCAGTAGATTATAAAAAATTTGTAATGAACATCTTACTATGACAGGTTTTGAATAAAGTATTTGCCAAGTGAAAGTTAAAGGAATATTAAATGGTTGAAAATAGCAAAACTGGATAAAATCATGACAAAACTACAGGTTTACATCTGAAGTCCCGTAGCCATGGAAAGGGAGTCCTGAAAGTTTAAATACAATTACCTGGCACCTAAATAATAATATCCAAAACCAACTTTGTCTGTGAGCAATTTGGGGTTGGACAGACGGCAGCCACACATTATCTTCCCTGAGAGAGCAGTCTACCATGCAGTGCTTAGATTTGCCTGAGTTGAACATGCATCTTGCATGTTCTTGCAGCCAAGATGGGAAGGGAGCGCGGTGGTCCACAGGTGGCAGCTCTGGTGGGTGACACAAAATAGACCCTCCAAGGGGCTGAGCCAAGGTGACTTCTGTGACTTCAGTCTCCATTGGAAACATTCTCCATGGCTGCTCATAGGAGCAGATTGGTTTTTCATGGGCTAAAATTCAGAGAAGAGGGAACCAGCTCGCCTTATGATTATTCATTCCATTGTTTACGTTTTAGACCATATTCAGGTACTGGGCATGCTCCCTGCTAAGACAGCTTTTTAAGTATGCTGGCTGTTTGGTTTGCCAAGCATATGTAAACAGTTTAAAAAATGAAATAACTCTTCTGTATTAAAAATATATGTTTATAGCCCCCCTCCCCCTAAAAAACCCCAATTGTTTTTCATTATGGCTTGCTTGCATGCCAAATTTCATTTAAGCAAATAAAGATATTTTTTAGGTATAGAACTTTTTTTAAAACAGCATTATATTTATGTAAAATCTATGCTCCTGTAATTTAAAACAATGCTACCCTGGAGTTTTAAACTTTCCAAAATGAGGATTTATAATGAAACACCTGACAAAACCTTAACATACAGACACTAATAAGTTATTCTGTAAACAATGAATCTGATTCGGATTTTTTTAAAACTACCTTATTTAGCCTAGCGTGACTTCACTTACTCCAGTGAAATAGTTTCCCCCATTTACCTTGTTGTGAGTGGTTGCAATCATGCATGGTATATGGTAAACACATGTTGGGGGATCTGTACAGATCACTTTTTTTAAGGTCTACATTGACAGAAATGGATAGTAGATGAAGTGAGGTTTCTAACTCATTAGCCAGAAAAACACTTAATGAATAAAAATAAATGTGTGTTACTGCAAATGACATTATAGCTTGTATTTTTATCTTATAGCTGTTCAGTTTTCTTGGCCGCCCTGCCCTGTGACATTAAATCTGCCCAGCATTCTTGACAATGTACTTTTTGGTTTCTGTATAATTTGGTCATTTTGCTAATAGGGTTTATAGAAATACTATGTTCTATTTAGAGGTAGTGCTACTTATTGGGAAATGACAATTGTATGGCTATTCTAAAAGGCTGAAATTGCTCACTGAGGTATTATTCCAGCTGTTGCAGGCCTTGTAATGGCCTTAGGTGCTGACTCAGACTAGGATTTTGTGTTGCAGAATCCTGCTCTAACCTGTATTTCTAATGAGGCTCATGACAAGGGTGATAGCTGCTGGGGTAAGAAGGCAGAACTGGTAACTTCACTGCCTGAGCTAGAGCCCAACTCAAAATCCAGTGCATGGGCACAGATTTGCGCTAAAAGAATGACAATGGGAGAGAAGTGAGCCATGTAGTTGCTTCCAGTCATGTAAAACCAACTATAAATCAAGTGAGTATTTGGCACCTTAGAGAAGATATAGTTGGTTTTCCCCCAAGTGTTTTCTGCCAAGGGTTTGATTGTGGGGTTATTTAGCTTTGCAGGATGGCTCAGATCATCCCATTTACTGTCTAGCTGAGTAACAACCTGAGATCATTGAATCACCACAAGAAAGCTCCAAAATACATTGAAAATCTGAGAGAGGTCAGTCATCTCTGTTCCCTGGATTTTGCATGAATATTAGAAGGAAGATTCAGGATTGGGTAGGACACCACACTTTTCAGCTGGATAATGTTAACCTCATTCTTAGCGCGAATGTTTACTACAAAATGTATATTCCTGACACACTGAATTTGGGATGTCTAAAAAATCCAGAAAAATCAAAAAATTGCTAATAGGGCCCTTACTATGCCAATTTCCCATAATTTCATCCACCAGTTGAACCACTTGAACTGCCATCACCTCTTTATCTCTTTGTGATACAGTGTACAGCTTTTAATATACAGTGGCAAAGTTTTCAGTTGACCAGTTTGACCGGTATTCAATGAACACCTTACTCAACTGATCTAGCAATTTCTGCCCTTTAACAAACTTCATCTTCCTAGTTATTTTAGTGGAAAAGAAGCACATTGGCAGGTATAGTCTCCCTTCAATGCATGCATGCATCTCCCATTAACTCTAGAGGGAATTATGCACACACATCAGGAGAAAAATATACCCCATAGTGATAATGGCTTGCATTTATATAATGCCTTTTATTCCAAAGCACTTTTCAAACTGCTCTACTGCTAATCTGATTAGAAGCTCCATCTGTAGAGTGTACCTCCATTACTCTGCTCTGCTAGCAAGCATAACATTTTCAACCTGGTCTATGACAACCCTTAAGAAAGGTGTCACTGTATATTTAGGATCAGATTTTCTCAATGGTGATCTCTTCCTCCCTGTCTTCTCTTATGCACAGTAAGTTGCAAACGCACACCCTTGTTCAATTTTTACTGTGGTATGCAAAAGACATAAAAAAACCAGACACCACACAATATGGCATGAGACATCAAAAAACCAATTCGATTTTTCGCTTTCAATGAAATCACTTGCCAAACCACCAATGATTTCACTGATGCTCATCAGTCTGGGCCCTGGAGTATTAAGAAACTGACCCATTTTTCCCACAAAATTTCATTATTGTATAATATATATGGAACTAGATAAAGAAATACTAGTTTACAAAATAGGTCCTGAGCACAGGGAAATTATCAGTATCTTAGCAGTGAGGAGAGTCTATTTCACAAATGAATAAAATTATTTCATCCCCCCTGCTGTGGCAGGTCTGGGAGTCACTGGTCTGCCAGGAACAGCTGCATGTCCAGGATTTTGGATTCTGACTAACAAAGGAGCACTGTACATTACTTAATCTACAATATTATCCCTCAGTATCTCTGAGGCAACCTACAGAAGGGAAGACTGAAACACCCTTCACAGCAAAGCCT